>NW_021703982.1:0-5082 GCF_002563875.1 Besnoitia besnoiti
CATTAGACGAACCTGCGATTAGATAAATATATCTTGATGATTGTATATTAGCGGCTAAATGTCAATCACATGCGAATTTTAGGTTTTCCATGAATCTATTTGGAAAAAGAGCTTGATAGTATACCGTAAGTACATAATATACAGTCCAGCAGTAGCTTAAACTATAGAAGTCGAGTATTATCCATGCATACCAGGCGTAAAAAGCGTTCATCCAGTTACTAAACAGGTGCCAGGCAACAGAATCCGATCCGTGTATTCCGTACAGACTAACATTAAGAAGGCGACTACCAAAGTGAATGTCATGATATTCGTACAGCTTGTATACAAATGTTGGTTTTTCAAATATACGCTGGATACCACTATACTTAATGCAGAGCATAGTTAAGATGATAACTATTGTGGATATAGAACCAATTGAACACCATGTATTAATATAACAAAGATAATCAGGGTAATCTGGTATCCTTCTTGGCATAACGTTGAAACCAAGTATATGCATAGGGATGAAAATTAATAAGATACTACCTAAGAAGACTACAAACCAGATGCTTAAATATGGAGAAGCACCGGTATTTACATGGAATAGATTTACAGTATCTCCGAACATATCTCTGCTATAGAAGATAAAGCCACATATAGTAGCTAGTACTGCACCAAGAGATAATACGAAATGGAAATGAGCTACAATATAGTATGTATCATGTAGGGCAATATCCATACCAGCGTTACCCATAACTACACCTGTAGTACCACCTAGAGTAAACAATAGGATAAAACTAAGAGCAGCCCATAGATCTACAGTTCTTGTAGTTGTATGGCTAGCCATATAGGTACCTAACCAGTTGAAAAATCTTAGTACCGGTAGGAATTGCAATCATAATAGTCATAGCAGAGAAATAAGCTCTGGTATCTACCTCTAGACCGACTGTCATCATATGATGTGCCCATACTAAGGAACCTAGAATAGAAATACAACCCATAGCTAAGATCATAGATTGTCCACCGAAGACAGATCTAGCAGCATACATAGATAATGTCTGCGAGACTACACCAAAAGCAGGTAAAATTAGAATGTATACCTCTGGATGTCCGAAGAACCAGAATAGATGTTGATAAAGTACACTATCACCAGAATACATAGAATCATAAAATTCAGTGTTTACGTGTAGATCAAGAAGGATCATAACTAATCCACCAGTAAGAATAGGTAGAGTGAAGACTAACATAAGGGCAGTAAATATGATAGCCCAGATATATAGAATATAGTTCTTAGCACCAGCATTAGAACCCATGAAGACGCAAGTACCAAGGAAGTTAATAGAACTTAAAATACTACTAATTCCTAGTACTGCAAGACCTCCGATAATCCAATCAGTTGCCTCTGGATTTAACACCATCAAGCTAGTACTTAGTGGAGGATACATTGTCCAACCAAGACCACTACCAAACTCGGAACAAAATTTGAGTTAACAACACAGAACCTAATGGTACTAGAAAATAGGAGATCGCGTTAGTTCTTGGGAAAACGACTTCCGAACCACCAATATATATTGGTACAAAGAAGTTACCATATCCTCCGTACAAAGCAGGCATTAAGAACATAAAGATCATAGCTAGGCCATGTATCGTTATTATCACATTATAAGTAGCTATCGTCTCTGTACAAATGATCCGCGATCCAGAACTGTATAACTCAAATCGAATAAACAAGACATTATAGTTCCTAGAATACTGAAGATGACTCCGGTTATGAGATACAGACAACCAAGTTCTTTATGATTGCAGTACACCAACCCCCACTGGACTGCTTAAGACAGCTAAAAGTGTTGGATTTCAATATCCTACTACATTAAGATTATTCCACATCGGTTATGTTCTAGGCGTAATATATGGATTCTTGTTCTCACTCATCTTAACAGCGAGAGAAAACTACTACTCAGATGCTAGTCTAATCAGTAGCATCGTACTTGGAGTTATCATCTCTGAGACAGGATTATTTATCAGCTTTTTCTGGGGAGTATATACTACGAGTTGGACTACTGGTTTAGATCTTGAAGGTCTTTGTTTACCGGATCCAAGTTCTCTTGTGCTTTTCATGACCATCATGTTAAGTGCATTAAGTATAGTGGTATCCAGCGTATATTTGAAAAACCAACATTTGTATACAAGCTGTACGAATATCATGACATTCACTTTGGTAGTCGCCTTCTTAATGTTAGTCTGTACGGAATACACGGATCGGATTCTTGTTGGCCTGGCACCTGTTTAGTAACTGGATGAACGCTTTTTACGCCTGGTATGCATGGATAATACTCGACTCTTCTATAGTTTAACCGCTACTGCTGGGACTGTATATTATGTACTTACGGTAGTACTATCAAGCCTCTTCTTCCAAATAGATTTCATGGAAAACCTAAAATTCGCATGTTTGATTGACATTTAGCCGCTAATATACAATCATCCAAGATATATTTATCTATCGCAGGTTCGGTCTAATGTCCCGTTATACTATATAGATCACATGGCTTCTGGTACTTTGAGATCATGCTAACGGCGAGAAGGGAAGTGTGTTTCAATAACTAGCTGAGTGCTTGTACGGAGGATATGGTAACTTCTTTGTACCAATATATATTGGTGGTTCGGAAGTCGTTTTCCCAAGAACTAACGCGATCTCCTATTTTCTAGTACCATTAGTGAACTCTTTTGGTCTGATCCTAAGTACGCAGTGAGCTAACTAGATACAAGGAACTTGACAAGCATTAATAGATTTATATAAACGACAAGGACATGAGTCTACTGGATTTTATAATACAGGGTTGAACTGTGTAAAGATCATTGTGTTATGGTTCTATCACAAACCATTGAGATTACGAAGTTATGGTTTTGGGCTCGTGAGTGTCTTCAATAACTAGCTGAGTGCTTGTACGATAATTATATCAATGCAGTACCAATTAAGGCGTGTAGCATCTCCTATGCTCCTTAACATCACAGCTATGTCGAATTATCGCACCCAGATAACTCCATACCAGTGAACCGGTTTGTAACTCCGCTTCATATCGTACCTGAATGGTACTTTTTAGCATATTATGCGGTGTTAAAAGTAATCCCATCCAAAACCGGTGGTTTGTTAGTATTTATGTCCTCTCTCATTAACTTAGCTCTTTTATCTGAAATTCGAGCTTTGAATACTCGAATGTTGATACGACAACATTTTATGACTCGAAATGTAGTCAGTGGATGGGTAATTATTTGGGTATACAGTATGATCTTCTTGATTATTATTGGTAGTGCTATTCCACAAGCGACTTATATCTTATATGGTAGATTAGCTACTATCGTATATCTTACTACCGGATTGGTTCTATGCTTATACTAAATCAATAGTTATAATGACTACAGCTTCCAAGCAAACATGATTACCGTGATATTGAAATCCAACACTTTTAGCTGTCTTAAGCAGTCCAGTGGGGTGGTGGTGTACTGCAATCATAAAGAACTTGGTTGTCTGTATCTCATAACCGGAGTCATCTTCAGTATTCTAGGAACTATAATGTCTTTGTTTATTCGATTTGAGTGAACACATAAGATCATCGAATTTAACGGTATGCTCCTGAAAGTAACGGTACAAGCTGTAAACAAAGGACTCCTTAACTTAAACTGAGGAGTCAAGTAGGTACAAACCGTACAAGGATTAATTATGTCCATCTGTGCATCTAAGTTGAGACTATCGGTTATATATTTTAGACGCTAACTTCCCGGCTAAACATCCCTTTTCTTTGAAACACACTTCCCTTCTCGCCGTTAGCATGATCTCAAAGTACCAGAAGCCATGTGATCTATATAGTATAACGGGACATTAGACCGAACCTGCGATAGATAAATATATCTTGGATGATTGTATATTAGCGGCTAAATGTCAATCAAACATGCGAATTTTAGGTTTTCCATGAAATCTATTTGGAAGAAAGAGCTTGATAGTACTACCGTAAGTACATAATATACAGTCCCAGCAGTAGCGGTTAAACTATAGAAGAGTCGAGTATTATCCATGCATACCAGGCGTAAAAAGCGTTCATCCAGTTACTAAACAGGTGCCAGGCCAACAAGAATCCGATCCGTGTATTCCGTACAGACTAACATTAAGAAGGCGACTACCAAAGTGAATGTCATGATATTCGTACAGCTTGTATACAAATGTTGGTTTTTCAAATATACGCTGGATACCACTATACTTAATGCACTTAACATGATGGTCATGAAAAGCACAAGAGAACTTGGATCCGGTAAACAAAGACCTTCAAGATCTAAACCAGTAGTCCAACTCGTAGTATATACTCCCCAGAAAAAGGTAGTTTATATCAACCTAGGAATCCCATTTTAGTAAGTGTAACATGGAGTCTAGCTTCAGTTGTTATCTGATTGGTATTGCATGCCCTGAGTACGTAAGGAAAAAAGGTTAACCGCTATTTAAACACAACAGTTACCGTAGCTGTAGATGAATGCTAAATCTAGAGTATCTCTCCTAAGACACTGCATAACATATGAATGCTCCTTCCGCCATTCGTTGACTGTGTTTTACCACGGGGAATTAGAACAGAATACCAAGTTCTTTGCCTGGAGGTTTGTTACGTTCCGTACAGTTGTAGGTAAAAGGTATGTTAGAGACTTAGACTAGCGTTGGAGCACATTGTTTCATTCGATAGTCCACGCTCAATCTTACCATACATAGTACTTTTATGATCCAGGCTGGTTTAATAAGTCAAAGTTTAGCCGGAAGTTAGCGTCTAAAATATATAACCGAAGTCTCAACTTAGATGCACAGATGGACATAATTAATCCTTGTACGGTTTGTACCTACTTGACTCCTCAGTTTAAGTTAAGGAGTCCTTTGTTTACAGCTTGTACCGTTACTTTCAGGAGCATACCGTTAAATTCGATGATCTTATGTGTTCACTCAAATCGAATAAACAAAGACATTATAGTTCCTAGAATACTGAAGATGACTCCGGTTATGAGATACAGACAACCAAGTTCTTTATGATTGCAGTACACCACCACCCCACTGGACTGCTTAAGACAGCT
>NW_021703983.1:0-15996 GCF_002563875.1 Besnoitia besnoiti
CAGCTCGCAAAAGGCGATCGAGACTGAAGAGCGCACACGCACGTCTCTCCGCCTCTGCAATGCCGTAAGCCTGCTTCGCGCCGCCATGACTATCCTCGTATCTTGCGGACGCCTTGCCGAATTCATCCCTGTCTCGGTCCTTTTTCCGTGCGTCGCGCGATCTGCGCGGCCCCATCGCTTCCTCGCTTCCTGGTTGGGCTAGTTCTCGTCCATCGCTCGCCGCGAGTTTCCTCTGCGACGCCATTTCTTTACCAGCCTCTCTGGCCCTCTCTGCATCCTCCCAGTCTCCTCTGTTCGTCCGCTGCAACACGCGCGAGGTTTGCTGCGGCGCTGCCCCCCCTGGTGGCGCCTTCGCCGCGCTTCCTCGTTCTCCGTAGACACCTGCGCCTGCGGCAAACTGAGCACATAGGCCTTCGCCGGTGGGAGGGGGCGCGCGGGAGTCTTTGTTGCCTGGTTTCTTTCCCGGAATCATTACGATTCGCGCCTTTCTGCTCCGCAGAGCAAGGCCCCGAGCACGCAGACGGGGAGAACCGAGATGACTGCAAACCGATTTCTCTCCTCTGCAACCCCTCCTCTCGGTGGCGCATGAGTGCTGCGCCAGCCGCCGCCGCCCAGCCCTCTGTCGGATCGCCGACGTTCTCGCTCTCCATGGAGCCTCTCTTCTGGTGCGGAAGCGTGGACGAAGCAGAGACCCCTGAGACTCCGCTGCGACACTCCCCGTTCGCGTCTCGCTGCGGACTGGCGCCTGCGACCCCGGCCTGGGCGAGCCCATTCGCGGGCGGCGTCTGGGCACTCCGGCTGGCTTTGAACGGCGCGAGGGCGCGCAACTCGCGTTTGAAGCCGGACAGAAAGCGCTCAAAAAGTTCGTAGAGCGCGAGCTCGACGAGGTGCGTGAAGAACGGTGACGCGCGGATCTGAAAGAGAAGCTCGGCTGCCGTCTCGTGAGCCCGCAAACCCACCCCGCACGCCAGCGCGCCGACTGGTGACGGCGAAGGGAAAGGAGACTGGTGCCCGCTTGCCGGGCGCGGAGACAGGCGTCCAACCGAAGGCCCAGGCCCCGCCGCCCGACGCGCCGGAAACGCGACGCCGGAGAGAGGCGGGTGTGCGTGGACGAAGGAGCGATCGGCGGCCGAAACAGCTAGAAGACGCGTAAGCAGAGGGTGCAGAGAAGGCTGCAGTTGCAACCGGAGGTTGATGCAGGGCGCGCGGAGACGCTGACGGCCTCTGCGCTCTGCACACTCCGCGGCGGTAGGCGGCGGCAGGGACGCGCGCCTCACGGCGACGCGCGAGGGTGAGCACGCGACAACGACGCCGAGCTGGAGACAACATACAGCAGCACGAGTCCAACATAAAGATGCAGCGACGTTCGTGGGTGCTCCAGCTCTCCATGGATTCGCGCATGATGCAGACGCGAAGTCTATGTGTGCATGGTGCTTTGCGCAGACAAGCCTGCGTGCGACCCATACGTGTGCCGGTCGAGCAGCGTCTCGCATTCTGTACTCGACATCTTCTCACGCACATGCACTGAGACACTCCAGCCCTCGACCGAGGCTCGGCAGAGCCCAGCCGAGCTCCCGACAGTTACAGAGACGGTGCGAAGAGAGGGCGTCGCGGAGAAGGGCCGCGAGCCGAGCCCGTGCGTCTTACCGGGGCAAGGACGCCTGCAATCAAAAGAGGCTCCGGTTTCTGCTCAATAGGGAGGAGAAGGGCGTAGCAGCACTCGACATCCAGGAAGCCGCGCGCGGCCGACTCGCGCTCTGAGCCAGCTGCAACAGCTCGCCAGTGTATATCCCGCCAGCGCTGCTTCATCGCATGGTGGTGAAGACCTCGGTGATACTCGAGAGGGTCTTCGCGCGTCAAATCCGGTAGAGAATTCGCCAACAGAGCGGAGCAGAGGGACTCTTCGCCAGCCTGTCGCAAGAGACACAGCTTACTCCACAGCACCTGAGACGGGAAGACCTCGCTCCGCAGCTTCCCGTCGAAGTCGAACCGGAGACGTTCAATTCTGATGCGTGTCTTCGTTCCTCGCCCTGCTTTCGCAGGTACCCCGGTGAACACCCCCCCTGCACACGCTGGTGCTCCCACTCTCCGTCTTCCTCCTCAAGAGGTCCACCCCTCGCATCTTCCAGACCAAGCGGATTTGCCCACTGCAGTTTCGCAGCTTCCTGGAGATCAAATCGTACAGAACTTGTAGCCCCAGCCGGCTGCGCCGCGTCCTTGCCTGACTGACCCTGCATGCACGGCCGGACAACCCCCCCATTCAGTCCTTGCCCGTCACCTTGGAAAGCGGGCTCAAAGGTCGTTTCTCTTCCCTCCGCCGGTGTCCGGGCCGCCGCAGCCGCCAGCGCCCGACGCGGCTCGAGGCTCCACTCGAGAACGCACTGCCTGCCTCCCGGCAGAGCAAAAACAGATGACTGTGTAGACGATGCACACGAGGACGAGGGCGGCACCGGAGAAGCGGCGGGAGCTGAGCCGCCCGCTTGAAGGCGCGTCTGACTTTCCTCAGTTCTGTTCTCGCGCGGGAACGCGGACAGGCGCGCAGCGTCCTCATTCTGGAGCTGCTGCCTTTCGCCCCGTGCGGCCCGTCCAGCTGCTGCGCCCCTCGTCGCCTCAGCATTTCCATTCTGTTCTTGATGTTCGCCGCTGCATTTCGCACGAGCCCGCCGGAGCGCTCGTCTCTGCAGGGCCGCAAATCGTTCTGCCCCAAAGCGCTGGAGGATCTCCTCCCGAGCCTCCCGAATCTCGTGGGGCTGCATGCGGCTCAAAATATGAAGATTTTCGTTTTCAATCTCCGCAGCCAATGCCTTGCCCACCGCCCCAGGTCCTGAAACGCTCGTGCTGCCACGGTCGCTGAAGCTGCTTGCTGCCGTCGCACCGGTAGGCCCCGTTTTCGGTCGCAAGCCTCCTGGTGTGCCGGCGTTGTCGTCGGCCCCCCGACGACTGTGACATGGCAGGAGCGACCGATGGACTGCCTTCGGAAAACCGAAGGGAGCCTCTATAGCTGCGTTCGAAGGCAGAAAGGACAAAGGCCCGCTGCTGCCTGGCGGATATGAGTCTGACGGTGGCGCAACGGAGGCCGCCTGAGGCGGACACGGAGCGGGCGTCGCGTGCGCATCTGCAGAGGAAGTATTCTTTTCGATGACACTTCCGAGCACAAACCCCGAGAGTGCGCTGTCTTCCTCCGCTTCCCTGATAGACAGCTGAGCTATTTCAGCATCTTGCAATCCACCGGCGAGCACCCCCACCCCGCCTCCGCTGCAGGCGTCTGGCGGGCGTCTTACGGCTCTGCGTGTCGCACAGGGCCCTGCGAATGCACACACATTGTCAGCCGCTCCGACTTGTGAGACACTAGCAAAGAGCCGCGAAGGACAGGGCCAAAACGCACACAAAAAGCCCACCTAAAACCTCAGAGAGCTCCGAAGAAGCTGGGAAAACAAGCATCGCGTGAAACTGACCGGCCTTTGCCTGAGCCACAGAAAGGCGCATGACCTCTACTTCAAGGGAGAAGGCAGACGCAGAAGGCACGCCGAGTTCGCGTCCCTTGGCTACAATCCAGGGGTTGCATGAACGCACAACCCGAGTGCGTAAAGACTGTGAAACACGCTGGAGGCTTTCCATGCTGCGTGCTGCTCAGTGCCGACGCTCCCGAAAAACAGAACATGTGCCCCGCCTACTTACCCGTGGCATCTTCACTGGCTGCAAAAGGATTGAGAGTGAGTCGAGTGCTTCTCTCAGGGGCGAAGAGCGAACAAGTCGGAGCTCCACCTAGCGCGCCCCTGTCGACAGAAAACGGGGAACAATCTCCGCGGCGCCTAGAGGGCTCGTTAAGTCCATCGGAGCAGGGATCTCGAAGCGCACCGTGTGGGGAGGCGCACAGCCCAGACTCGTGACCTTCAGACGGGGGAAAGAAGGAGATTGAGCCTAGCGGCGTCGTAGACGCACTAAGTTTGAAGACGCTTGCCGGCCGACGACCAGGGCCTTCAGCACCAGGAGAGTCAGGAGACTCAGGGGGCGACGAAGACGACGCGCTAACTGTGCGCTGTTTCCGGCATTTGGATGTGCCTCCCGAGGAGTCCCCACAGGCAGGCGCGCCCGCCTCTGCAGCCGTGCTCTCCATCTTGGTGGTGTGAGACGCGCTGACAGGGCCACGACGCGACACCAGAAATGACGGGGAAAAGAGCCTACTTTGCTTGCGGAGTCATGCGCGCCGACGCCGCACATTTGCCATTGACGCTACCGTAAACGATAGAGCTACGAGAGAGGAGACGAACCCAAGGGGTCCACGCCTCCGCAACGGGCAAGCAGCGAGAGCAGGGCACTCGATGAGTTGCGCACGCCACTGGCGCGGTGGAAAGGCAAGGCGCATGATAAAGAAACAAAACGGTTAAGGTACTAGCAACGGCAATGGTCGTCCCAGGAGACGAGACTGACGGAGAAAAAAAAAAGGCGAGACGCCCAACGAACAAGCAGCGACCAGCGCGTACGGCGGGTGGCTTTCCTTCGACAGAAGCAGCAGGGGGGGTCGAGCTGAGCACATGCAGTATCTGGGCACGAAATTCAAAGTCATACCACAAAATGGAAGGCATCAGCAGTGCTGTGTTGCTCTGTTATTCCAGGGATGAATGCCCCGAGCCTATCTCGCTGCTGTCTCCTACCCAGCGCAGAACTCCGTGGCATCGGATCCAGCCGAACATAGTCCATTTACAGAACTTCTAAAGGCCACAGCTGTGTTCTCTGTTGGCCTCCACTTTCATACAAAGCCGGTTCCACATACTTTGTCCACAAGTTTCGTTTGCCACTGACGGTCCTGGAGTCTCGGCAGCGACGGAACTTGTTCGACTTTTCTCAGTCCGACACGCGGAGGCTTCCTCATTGCAAAGACTTCGTCCCGCGGTTGCATGCACGCATTTGCGCGGCTCGCGTCCGCGTCAACCGTGCCTCTCTCTCTTCCTTCGGCCTAGCCCACGGTTTTCCTCAGCTCTGGTGTCACTCTGTGAATTCCATGATCGTAGACGGGTAGGTGCAGCAGCGGCGCCAGCCACAACGCCGTCAACAACGCAAGAAGAAAACTCCTCGCTGTTCTTTCACGCGCCACTTTCAGCCATGTGGGGCAGGAAAGCAAGTTACACACACTAGCGCTTTACGACTTCAGCCCTTTAGGGTTTAGGGTCAGCTACCGCTCGCAAATTTTTCCGAATAATTATGCATAAACGTGAGGAATGTGTGGTCGAATCACCACGATCACGCCCCTTGCGATATAACAACTGGACTTTCAGCGCCCCCTCAGAGCGTTCGTCGCCGATATAAAAGGCGCCACTGCATCACGTGTTTGAGAGGGGACAGCTGAGACAGGTGAGGGGTGCTACAACTCAAATACACTGCGAAACAGCGTCGGTCATGCAAGCGTGCTACAGCACATCAGAGTCTGACTATTCGATTCGGTGACCTGAAGTCGCCAGCAGACGAGTGCACGCTCCAAGTGTCATGTATGCATCTGCTCAGGCAGCGTTCGTGGTTGACTCCCTGGCACTGGGCGAGGTACCAATGACGAGTGCCACTCGCACGCACGATTCTGATGTGTTTTGCGCGGGACTCTGGAAGCGTTTTTTGAAACAAGATAAAACCATCGAGTGCGTTGCATCTATCGCGCTAATCTTGCTTACGAGATACAGGCGCAAGTCCCTGTCGGAGAAGAGAGCCGCCACGATCTATCGCGTTTTCGACAAAAATAGGTACTCAAGGCAGCGAAGCCGCACACAGTCATCCGCATTCTCCATATATCTAATGGCGACCCTGAACACGGCGGAGGCTGAGGCGCCCCCCGGGGTGCGAGTGTGGGGCAGGGCACCTCTGACGCAGAGAGATGCCCTCGGGCATTGTGACGGGCTCTGTCTCAGCAGAACACTTAAGACGCAGCCGAGGTCAGCGTTTCTCTGCGAGACAGCGCGTGATTGGCTGCTGTTCGTTTTTTGTCCATGAGAAGACACAAGTGACAGACAGGGGGCCGTATGCCGTACACACAGTCAACGCTTTGTGGGGAAAGCTGTCTGGCTGGCCAAGCGGCAACAAAAATGAGACGCGCAGGTGTCTTCAGCAAAACCAGCTCGCAGTTGTGGGCTCTGCTCTGAGACACAGCGACAGGCGCCAAGCAGCCCCGGCCGCAGGACGCCAACTGCCCTTTCATTTGTAAAGCTTTTCCAAGTGCTAGTTGTAGAGATACTTCTGACTGGATGACCGCTTGCGTCCGACTTTGAAAATGGTGTTTGACCCAAAACGCGCCAGAAAGGCGTCATGCCGTGTGTGGCTAGCTCTAGCTGCACTGGGCACTGTCTTGGGGGTGCACAAGGGGGTGAGCGTGCATTTAAGCTCGCAGTTCGGTCACCTGCTCGCTTCAGCGGTGACCTCAAGAAGAAGCCACGTGACCGCGGGATCGGTTGCACCAGGGGAGGACGATCCCCACGTCGGGAGCTCCTTCACTGAGTCCTCTCCTTTAGAAGACACCCCGGCCAGTAGTGAGCGAACCCATCCCCGTTTGCTCTTTGAGAGGACTCGCAGGCAACTGGATCTAGGCACTGGAAATGCCAGAGACACGCATGTGGCGGTGGACGCCCCGCCTCGTGCACTAGCTTCTTATGGCCACAGTCTGCTTCAGCACTCGCGGGGGCCGCAAGAACTGTTGGGCGCCATGTGTCTGGAGCGTCCGGGCGGCTCGCCCACTTCAGGGGATCGCGATTAGAGGAACCAGGTTCTTCGTCGGATGCGAGTTTTGCAGACCTGGGTCAACCAGAGGGAGCTGACCTCGCGCTGGTTCATGGCATAGAGCCAGGGGACTCCATTGTCAAGCACCTTTTGACACTGGTATCGAAGCAAATCCACCCAGTCGATCGCCAGGCGGGGGCATTCAGGACACTGGACAAAGGGCTCTCCGCTACGTTCTGGCCACAGGACGTGACCGTGGAAGTGGTCTCGGTGCGGACGGGAGCGCCACGGCGGCTCCGAAGGGGGCCCGTCTTCGGCAGGGGCGACTTCGGGATGGTGTTCACGGCTTCCGACGTGGACACCGGAGCAGAGTTCGCCGCAAAAGTTCCTATTGCTCTCCGCGAGCCTTTCAAGATGTCACAAGAGGATGTGATGGCAGAGGGTCGTTTAACTGATGCGTTCGCCACGGTCAAAGACCCAAGGGAAGCTCAAGCCGTTCTTCGATTCTTGGTCCCCACCGACATGGTGCAGTTTCCAAACAAGGAGACCTTCGCTGTCGCTATCCCTGGCTCGCGAACGTTGATCGGAAATGTTTTCTTCTTGATGCCGAAGGCCTATACAGACCTTCAAGATGTTATCAACGCAATGTGTGATCCTGCCGTACGGGACAGCGACATCGTGTACCATGCCCGCCTACAGCTATCCTATGATCTAATACGGCTGGTGGCCAATCTCCAACGCCAAGGAGTCGTGCATGGTGACTTCAGAGAGGCTAATCTTCTGGTGATGAAAGACGGGCGTCTGTTTCTGGCTGATTTTGGCTCAAATGCGCAAGGAAGGGCAAAAAACCCATCGCGGAGACTCGCTAACCGCACACATCAAAGATGAGGTTATGGAACTCGGATCGGTGTTAACGAATCTATGGGGCATAGAGTTGGGCTACTTCCTAGCACTCGAGCACAGTCCAAACAAACCGATGGAAACATGCGGCCCGCCGCCTCCCCAGTACATGGTACGCCTGATAAAAGAATTTCACAGTAGTTGGCCCGCCAAGCCGCTGCTTCCAGTGGAAGCGCTGGAGACTCCTGGAGCGAAGCAACTCGTAGAAGAGATAAACAGCTTCCTGCCACTCTATAAAGAGGAGACGAGAACGTGACTCGGAGTCGACAGAGGACTACATCTCAGGTGATGCTCGGCGAGATCCGGGTCAATCCGGGTACACGCAGGACGACGTCCCATCGGTATCTCGTGGCGCAGTGCGACGTGGCAAAGCCGGAGCATCAACGTCTTTTGCAGGTCCCCTGTTGACATAGGCGATGCTGGTATAATTCATTTTCGAGAGTGCGACAGGAAAGATGTGAGTGGCGTCACATTTCTGATGCTCAGCAAAAGGGTTTCAGCAGTTCCGGCGTGCTGCAGCACACCCGGATGTAACTTTTCGATTCTTGCGCTCGCGCAAGAGTCCACGCTCGAAATGTCTTTTACTCATCAGGGCACACAGTGTCCACAGCCGTCTCCCTGGCACTCGGCGACATGACTCGGAAACGTGCCTTTAGCATGCAGAATCGTAATGTATCTTCTGCTGGATCGCCGCGTGGTTATCCAAAACCACTCAAATCCAGTGCGTCGAATGTAAACGATCGTACGCCAATCGTTCTCATGAAACACGCGCGCGCAGTCGCAACCCGTTCCGAGAGGCGCTGCAACTTATCTCATCGACGACACAAACAGGTTCTCAAAGGGGGCGACGAGCTCGCACACCGTCCTGCGTATTCTCCGTATATCCAGTAGCGTCCCGGAACATGGTGGAGGCTGAGTCGAGGGAGCTTGAGCGACCATGCTGCTCTACGGTATGCAGAAACGCCTGACGTGATGGGTGAGCACATTGGATTTCAGAATTTGTCGTCGGCTGACGGTGTAGACGCGCAGGCTCAGCCGAGCGCACCTGCCACACTGAGATGTCTCGTGCCTTGCCGCGCCAAAGCAGGTTCTCTGTAGCTCATACTGGTTAGGCAGGAGCTCGGGAGCAGAGGAATACGCAAGCTTCTCTGTCTGTAGGACTCGCGTACGGGGCTGCACAGATGCATAGCCACAATTGAATGAGCAGCTATGTTAGTCCCACACATCATAAAATATCGAGCAACAGTGCCGTGTTCCTGCATTGTCGTCGCTCCCGGAGCATAGCGGGAATGCAACACACGGCTGGTGCCGTGCCCACTCATTAGCGGGAGGTGTGGAAAGAATGTATGTTCAAAGTGAAATGAATACAAGGCAGAGGGGTCGGAAGTACGATGCGTAGTTTACCTAAGGCGCGCCGTTGGGAAGGCCACAAACTGTGATGCATAGTGCAGAAGCATCTCTTACGCGGTGCTGGTCGCTCAAAAATTACGCCTTGCAAACTGTCGTGTGTGCATTGACTAAGAGTTCCGGCTCGCATGGCGTAGCTTCATACCAAGAGCTCGGCGAGCCGGATTCTACAATCATCTACGCTTGCAGAGTTGGGAAGCAACCACACGACATGCATATGCGAACCCAAGGGAACAAGAAACTCGCTTATGGATTCTCTTCGGCCCCGCCCCCTTGTTTCGGCTCCTTTCTGGCGCCAACGCTCCGCCTCTTGGCGTTGTGCATCGGCTCCATCCGACTGGTCCCCTGTCCTCTGTGTCTGCTTCTCACTCTCGATCGCGACGGAATCCTTCCCGCGTCGCGTACCCCCTTCCCGCCCGGTATCTCTTTCGTCGAGCCGTTTACGTTTTACGGATTCTTTCACCGTTTTCTCCCGGCAGGTGGCTCTATCCGTTCTCCAGTCGGCGCCCCGCTTTCTGCCGCTTGCTCAGCCATGACGAAAAGCAGCTCTCGCAAGGAGCGAGACATTGCTGCCCACCCGCCGGCCGTCTCGGTTTTGCTTCCTGCGCACTGCACCCCCTCCTGCAGTCTTCGCGTCTTCTCGACTGCGTCCTCCAGGATGCCCGCTTTCTAGCGCCGCTGCCTTGCTCGGCTGCTGAGCGGTCGTGTCCGCGGAAGCCGAGACGCGCCCGTTGCTTTCCTCTTGCTTCATCTGAATGCGCAGTCGCAACGACGGCGAGAGAGAAAGAATTCTCCTCACTCCCTCGCGGTCGCCTGCGGCCACGAGGAGCGCCAACGCCAGCACAGGCAGGTCGGCTCTGACGAAGACGTGGAGAAAGAAAGCCGTCAGACTTTCCGTCGCCGCCCTGAGACTGTACTCGCCCTCGCTCCCCGACACGAAGTTCGGCTGCACCCGCCTCCCAAGTCTCTGTGGCAGCCCCGCCGGAGGCGACGGCGCCCCCGCCCTCGCGTTCGTCCGCGGACTAAAGGAGCTAGCGAGGCGACCCCTGTAGACCTGCTTGTGTGTGAACCACCCATCGGGAAGAGGCAGAGGCACAGAGGAAGAAGGTGGAGACACTTGCGCATGCAGACCAGCATGAGGACGCTGAGTGCAGGCCCTAAACTCACGAAACGTCGGGGGCGGAAACGGCGAGGCCGGAGCAGGCGAAGGAGTGAGCCCCCTCACGCTAGGCAGGTGAACCCACGCCCCAGAGACGGCTGCGTAACTGCCCCGCTTCCACTCGCATGCGGAAGGCGACGCAGCAAGAACTCGGGCGTCAGCCTCTTCTGACTGCAGATCCGTTCCCTCTCGACAAGCAGTCGGAGCCGGGGCCGCCTCTGCCGAATCTGAAATAGCAAGCGATGCGTCGACCCCGAAATGAGACGAGGCGCGAGAAGACGTACGCGCAAGAAGAGAGCCTTGGTGTAGGCGACCCATCTCCGTCGTACGACAGAGGGACGGCAACGAACGAGAGCCCAGAAGGCAAGCTCGCCACTGCGCGGCAGACCAGATCGAGCGAGACGCGAAGCCCCGAGCGCTGAGACCGAGCTGGCTTACAAGCGACAAGACAACGCGCTCAAACGGCACTGCTGGGTCGTCCTGCAGAAATAGGCACTGCGAGTGCGAACAACAGGGCGACACCACCGGGGCGGACTCCGGAGACGGAAGCAATCCGCACGGCCCGTCAAGCGAAAAGACGCGACAGATATGAGGGCGGAGGCGAAAGAGCCAAGCAGGCAGATCGAGCGCGAGGACACTTGTCAACTGAAAAACGCGGAGCCACTGCAGATGAACCAGCGAACTCAAAAGACAGTCCTCAACGATTGCCACAACATCTCGGTAAAGCTGAAAGATGGCCCTCTCTTCGTCTGCTTTTGCGTCGGCTTGTCTCTCCGCGCGTTCCTCCGCACGCTGGCCGTGCTTCGCTTTCTGGGCTCTTCGGGAGCCCTCCTCCTCTTCCACTTGAGAGTGGAGCTGCTCGCCTTCTCGCGCAGGTTTCTCTTCTGCGCGACTCCTCGCTGCGTGCGACCTGCTTCGTCTTCGCTCCTGAAACAGCGCCGGCGGAGCCCACAGTGCGGGGGCCCCTCCTGCTCCCGACCACGGCACGACGATATCCTCTTCGCAGTTTCCTTCCCGTAGCGCATGCACAGACGCCTGCCGAGCCTTCGCACTTTCAGTCGGATCCCCGGTCGCCTCGCACGCGCTGTTTTCCGCCCTCTTCCGCGCCGGATAGGCAACCAGGAGCGCGAGCACGAAGCGCACGAGCTTCCGCGCGAGGCCTGCGACGCCGAGCCGCAGCGCCGCTCGAAGAAGAGGCAACGCGCGTTTCTGCCGAACGACTAAACATCCTTCAGTGTTTTTGCAGCACCAGCAGATAGATGGAAGCGGTGTGAAGCAGCTGGCGCTTCATCGCGTCTCGAAGTAAGTTGCTGGCGGCGAGCCCAGGAGAGGGAAGAGAACGAGAGGCGCGAGCGTTGGCTC
This sequence comes from Besnoitia besnoiti, assembly GCF_002563875.1. NCBI lineage: Eukaryota > Apicomplexa > Conoidasida > Eucoccidiorida > Sarcocystidae > Besnoitia > Besnoitia besnoiti. The sequence goes on from NW_021703983.1 coordinate 11,528, forward strand.
GGTCTTCCGCACACACGACGCGACAGTCTTGGCGAGCGTCGAGGGACTATGCCGCGAAAGAAGATGGAGAAAAAGATACAAAGCCGCCCCGCCCGGCAGCGCGGTCAGCGCTTCCTGGGCTACAGCAAACCGCTGCTGCAGCGACAGCTCGGCAGAAGGCGAGGACGCAGCGGGATGGGGAGACAATGCTCCATGTGACCCAGCGCGAGCCACGGAGCGAGAGGATGCAGACGAAGGAAGCGGGACATCTGAGCCAGATGAAGGCGAGAGAGAGGGACCGGAAGACAACTGAGAGGGGACCGGCACGCGGTACGGATGCGCTCGTGGAGCCACGAGAGAAAAGGCTTCAGAGACGTCTTCAGCTCGCAAAAGGCGATCGAGACTGAAGAGCGCACACGCACGTCTCTCCGCCTCTGCAATGCCGTAAGCCTGCTTCGCGCCGCCATGACTATCCTCGTATCTTGCGGACGCCTTGCCGAATTCATCCCTGTCTCGGTCCTTTTTCCGTGCGTCGCGCGATCTGCGCGGCCCCATCGCTTCCTCGCTTCCTGGTTGGGCTAGTTCTCGTCCATCGCTCGCCGCGAGTTTCCTCTGCGACGCCATTTCTTTACCAGCCTCTCTGGCCCTCTCTGCATCCTCCCAGTCTCCTCTGTTCGTCCGCTGCAACACGCGCGAGGTTTGCTGCGGCGCTGCCCCCCCCTGGTGGCGCCTTCGCCGCGCTTCCTCGTTCTCCGTAGACACCTGCGCCTGCGGCAAACTGAGCACATAGGCCTTCGCCGGTGGGGAGGGGGCGCGCGGGAGTCTTTGTTGCCTGGTTTCTTTCCCGGAATCATTACGATTCGCGCCTTTCTGCTCCGCAGAGCAAGGCCCCGAGCACGCAGACGGGGAGAACCGAGATGACTGCAAACCGATTTCTCTCCTCTGCAACCCCTCCTCTCGGTGGCGCATGAGTGCTGCGCCAGCCGCCGCCGCCCAGCCCTCTGTCGGATCGCCGACGTTCTCGCTCTCCATGGAGCCTCTCTTCTGGTGCGGAAGCGTGGACGAAGCAGAGACCCCTGAGACTCCGCTGCGACACTCCCCGTTCGCGTCTCGCTGCGGACTGGCGCCTGCGACCCCGGCCTGGGCGAGCCCATTCGCGGGCGGCGTCTGGGCACTCCGGCTGGCTTTGAACGGCGCGAGGGCGCGCAACTCGCGTTTGAAGCCGGACAGAAAGCGCTCAAAAAGTTCGTAGAGCGCGAGCTCGACGAGGTGCGTGAAGAACGGTGACGCGCGGATCTGAAAGAGAAGCTCGGCTGCCGTCTCGTGAGCCCGCAAACCCACCCGCACGCCAGCGCGCCGACTGGTGACGGCGAAGGGAAAGGAGACTGGTGCCCGCTTGCCGGGCGCGGAGACAGGCGTCCAACCGAAGGCCCAGGCCCCGCCGCCCGACGCGCCGGAAACGCGACGCCGGAGAGAGGCGGTGTGCGTGGACGAAGGAGCGATCGGCGGCCGAAACAGCTAGAAGACGCGTAAGCAGAGGGTGCAGAGAAGGCTGCAGTTGCAACCGGAGGTTGATGCAGGGCGCGCGGAGACGCTGACGGCCTCTGCGCTCTGCACACTCCGCGGCGGTAGGCGGCGGCAGGGACGCGCGCCTCACGGCGACGCGCGAGGGTGAGCACGCGACAACGACGCCGAGCTGGAGACAACATACAGCAGCACGAGTCCAACATAAAGATGCAGCGACGTTCGTGGGTGCTCCAGCTCTCCATGGATTCGCGCATGATGCAGACGCGAAGTCTATGTGTGCATGGTGCTTTGCGCAGACAAGCCTGCGTGCGACCCATACGTGTACCGGTCGAGCAGCGTCTCGCATTCTGTACTCGACATCTTCTCACGCACATGCACTGAGACACTCCAGCCCTCGACCGAGGCTCGGCAGAGCCCAGCCGAGCTCCCGACAGTTACAGAGACGGTGCGAAGAGAGGGCGTCGCGGAGAAGGGCCGCGAGCCGAGCCCGTGCGTCTTACCGGGGCAAGGACGCCTGCAATCAAAAGAGGCTCCGGTTTCTGCTCAATAGGGAGGAGAAGGGCGTAGCAGCACTCGACATCCAGGAAGCCGCGCGCGGCCGACGACCGCGTCGCAGCAGGCGAGTGCCCTCTGCTATACCCCCTCCAGGTCGTTTGTCCCCCGGGCGATCGGCTTCGGGTTTCCACGCTCTCGCGCGCGTCTCTCCGCGCCGCTTGGTTCTCCTGCCGCACCACCGCCTCTCCCGGGTCGGCGCCGTCGCGGACGCTTGCCCCGCGGGCGACGGCGTGAGAGAGAGCGACCAAGAGGATGAGGCGGACTCATCCCCGCCGTCCTCGGGCGCGAAATGTATGTGGAACGAGAGAACTGCGAGAGAGAGGCCTCTCGCCTCCTGCAGCCAGACGTAAACCCCGCCGACGGCGCAGCACGCCAGGGCGCCCGCACAGACCGGAAGAGACGAGGAGCCTGCGAGCAACACTCGAAACGTAACAAAAGAGCATGCATTTTGCACAGCAACGCCATGCACACACCAAGACACACGTAAGCGTGCAGCTCGAACAGCAGAAAAAAGCCTCTCAACACAGCACGTCCACAGACATCTGCAATATGCAAAAATGGGAAAACAACAAGTGACGATCAGCAGAAGCACAATACATATCTACATTCCACTCACGGGATACACTCAGGTACATAAAATCTCTCTATATATACATATCTTCAGACTTTGCGAACAAGCAGAGGACGCCCACTGCTCGCAAAAAAGGCAGCAACGGCTCCCCCCGCACACGAAAGAGGGAGAGAAACGGCGGTGGCTCCGAGCTGGCAGAAGCAATGGGCTCTGCCAGTTCTGAAGCCGACGTCCACGCTCCTCGCGACTTCACATGCACACCATGGTTGGGCCTTTGACGCAGATGACGGACAAGATAAAGCCGCACGGATCGCCACGCACCTGAACCTCCTCTGCGTTTGCTTCGAGTCTCCACCTCCAAGCACGGAGAGCATGAGCACAGCTGCGCGTCCGTCTCTTCCTGCGAGCTCTCCTCTGCGCTAATCCTGGTGCTATCCACTGCCTCCACGCCTCGGTGTCCTGCCATTCCTCCCTCACCGTTTTTGTCTCCCTTTGCCACTCCTTCGTCCGCTGATCCGTCTTTTTGTTTCGGCTCGCCCGACGCCTCGCGTACGGTCGTCGCCATTTCCTCGCGCTCGCCCTGTGTCCGCGCCGCGCCACAGGCTGCCTCTCCTCCTTGGGAGACACTGCATGCGACTCGAGTCACACTTCGGGGTGACGGCAAACCACAAGAGGAACCGCCGTGAGAGTCAAGAGGATATAGGGAGGACAGCGAGATGGATGAAGACGAACAAAGAGGCGACGAAGAGAGAGGAAGAGAGTGCGACAGTCCGCAACGCGTTCGGCCGAGAGCGAACAGGGGAGGGTGAGACGGAAGCGGAGTAAAGGGGCAGCAGAAGTGATCTCCGAAGGACGTAGAGCCGCGGAAGTGCCGCGGGTTCGCCGCCTCGTCCTCGCCTGCAAGCCTGAAAGAAGCAGTGAGAGAAAGAGGGACAAGCTCTGAGGCCGCCGCGCGCATGCCGCTTCCGCAATAGTAACCACTCACTGCTGTGCAGAACGACCTCGCATGTTCACGGACTGGAGCCATGCCTGTGTCTAACGGAGACAATCCCTCGAGACTGCAAACATCTCGAACTAAAAACCTCGAAAAAGCACAAGATAGCGAGTTCGAGTTGCTAGCGGATAGAGATATGCAACTTGTGTAATTTCGCATATTGCTCGTTTGCCACAACGTACACGAGGTCTTCGTTTCCTCTCCACCGGTGCGACCGACGAGATGCGCTGTGACGCTCGCCGCTCCGCTGTCTCTCTACTTCCTGCACATGCAGCTCGTTTCGTTCTCTTCCGTCAACTCCCGTTCTTCGCTCCTGGCTCCCGCTGTCGCTCCACTGCCGCTCGACGCGTTGGCCTGGGTTGCGCCGGCGGACGCGTTGCTGTCCGCGGCGAGCATGATGACGCTTCAACAGCCATGCCTCTCTCGCTCTCGCCTCGCTGTGCCGCTGCCGGCCTCTCTGCTTCTCTCTGCCGCCTGCCTTTTTCGGTTGCGTCTCTGCCCTCGGACGCCCTCGCGCCTCCGGCGCTGAGCGAGGAGGAAACGCAGGAAGCTGGGGTCTGAGGAGGGACGCGAGGCCGCGCGCGCGACTCGGAGAAGGGCGGGAGGCGCTGCGGCGTGCAAGCACACGTGAAACACGTCAGCGGCTGCAAAAAGGCAGGCGATGACGCTGCGCGGTGAGCGGAGCAAAGCTCAGCCAGAGGGGGGCAGACGGAGAGCCCACAGGACGGCGCCCTCTTGCTGCACGAAGATGGGAGGTCGGAGACGACAAAGAAGAGAGCGACGGAGAGGAGGGGACGCAAGAGAAGGCTCAGCGCGGGGCGGGCGGGCAATCTCTTTGCGAGA
>NW_021703984.1:0-11712 GCF_002563875.1 Besnoitia besnoiti
GTCCACCACCGACATTTCCTCGTCAGACGTTTCCCACTGCCGTCGCCTCCACGCCGTAGCCGCCGGAAACCAGCTTCTTGCTAACGACACTCTTGAGCAACGCAGCCACCTCCGGAGCATCGAAGGCAGCCATGGCGAGCAGCGCGATCGGCAACAGCTTGTCCAACTTGGCTCCCCCTAGAAGGGGAAGAAAGTTTGAGGAGAGGCAGCAAATCGCCTGCCGGATTCGTCCTCAACACATCAAGAGCTTTCGGTGCGACGAGCGCCAACAGCATCAACTTCTTCATTCCGTCGTCGCCAAAGGCTTTGCCCCCTGAAGCATTCATGAGCAATGCCTTTGCTGCGAACGCCAACAACAACTTCGGCTTCTTGTCCAACAACATCCGCGCCACTGGAGCCGCCAGCTTGAGCGGAACCAGAACGAACTTGAAGAACGCCTTAGTCATCTCCACGCATGCGATCTTCGACGCCACAATATCCTCCAGCTCCAGCACCAGTCCTAGAAGTTCCTTCAAATGGGACTGGTGGAAGTCCGCGGTGTCCGGTGACTCCAGGCCGTCCACAGTCATTGCGTCTCTCGCTCTCTCCATCATGGGCGCGACCTCGACGAGGAGGCCGGCCGGGGCCAATATCGCGTCGACAAATGCACCTGCAGAGTCCCCACTCTCGGCGTCCGCACCTGTCCACGCTGCAACGTCCCTCGAGATAGATTTTACTGCCGACTTGGCTTCCTTTGCTTCCGTTGCCGCCCTCGAAACTGTCATTTCGTCTTCGAACTGTCCGTCCGCGACCGCCCAGGAGTCAACCAAATAGTCCACCACCGACATTTCCTCGTCAGACGTTTCCACTGCCGTCGCCTTCACGCCGTAGCCGCCGGAAACCAGCTTCTTGCTAACGACACTCTTGAGCAACGCAGCCACCTCCGGAGCATCGAAGGCAGCCATGGCGAGCAGCGCGATCGGCAACAGCTTGTCCAACTTGGCTCCCCCTAGAAGGGGAAGAAGTTTGAGGAGAGGCAGCAAATCGCCTGCCGGATTCGTCCTCAACACATCAAGAGCTTTCGGTGCGACGAGCGCCAACAGCATCAACTTCTTCATTCCGTCGTCGCCAAAGGCTTTGCCCCTGAAGCATTCATGAGCAATGCCTTTGCTGCGAACGCCAACAACAACTTCGGCTTCTTGTCCAACAACATCCGCGCCACTGGAGCCGCCAGCTTGAGCGGAACCAGAACGAACTTGAAGAACGCCTTAGTCATCTCCACGCATGCGATCTTCGACGCCACAATATCCTCCAGCTCCAGCACCAGTCCTAGAAGTTCCTTCAAATGGGACTGGTGGAAGTCCGCGGTGTCCGGTGACTCCAGGCCGTCCACAGTCATTGCGTCTCTCGCTCTCTCCATCATGGGCGCGACCTCGACGAGGAGCCGGCCGGGGCCAATATCGCGTCGACAAATGCACCTGCAGAGTCCCCACTCTCGGCGTCCGCACCTGTCCACGCTGCAACGTCCCTCGAGATAGATTTTACTGCCGACTTGGCTTCCTTTGCTTCCGTTGCCGCCCTCGAAACTGTCATTTCGTCTTCGAACTGTCCGTCCGCGACCGCCCAGGAGTCAACCAAATAGTCCACCACCGACATTTCCTCGTCAGACGTTTCCACTGCCGTCGCCTTCACGCCGTAGCCGCCGGAAACCAGCTTCTTGCTAACGACACTCTTGAGCAACGCAGCCACCTCCGGAGCATCGAAGGCAGCCATGGCGAGCAGCGCGATCGGCAACAGCTTGTCCAACTTGGCTCCCCCTAGAAGGGGAAGAAGTTTGAGGAGAGGCAGCAAATCGCCTGCCGGATTCGTCCTCAACACATCAAGAGCTTTCGGTGCGACGAGCGCCAACAGCATCAACTTCTTCATTCCGTCGTCGCCAAAGGCTTTGCCCCCTGAAGCATTCATGAGCAATGCCTTTGCTGCGAACGCCAACAACAACTTCGGCTTCTTGTCCAACAACATCCGCGCCACTGGAGCCGCCAGCTTGAGCGGAACCAGAACGAACTTGAAGAACGCCTTAGTCATCTCCACGCATGCGATCTTCGACGCCACAATATCCTCCAGCTCCAGCACCAGTCCTAGAAGTTCCTTCAAATGGGACTGGTGGAAGTCCGCGGTGTCCGGTGACTCCAGGCCGTCCACAGTCATTGCGTCTCTCGCTCTCTCCATCATGGGCGCGACCTCGACGAGGAGGCCGGCCGGGGCCAATATCGCGTCGACAAATGCACCTGCAGAGTCCCCACTCTCGGCGTCCGCACCTGTCCACGCTGCAACGTCCCTCGAGATAGATTTTACTGCCGACTTGGCTTCCTTTGCTTCCGTTGCCGCCCTCGAAACTGTCATTTCGTCTTCGAACTGTCCGTCCGCGACCGCCCAGGAGTCAACCAAATAGTCCACCACCGACATTTCCTCGTCAGACGTTTCCACTGCCGTCGCCTCACGCCGTAGCCGCCGGAAACCAGCTTCTTGCTAACGACACTCTTGAGCAACGCAGCCACCTCCGGAGCATCGAAGGCAGCCATGGCGAGCAGCGCGATCGGCAACAGCTTGTCCAACTTGGCTCCCCCTAGAAGGGGAAGAAGTTTGAGGAGAGGCAGCAAATCGCCTGCCGGATTCGTCCTCAACACATCAAGAGCTTTCGGTGCGACGAGCGCCAACAGCATCAACTTCTTCATTCCGTCGTCGCCAAAGGCTTTGCCCCCTGAAGCATTCATGAGCAATGCCTTTGCTGCGAACGCCACAACAACTTCGGCTTCTTGTCCAACAACATCCGCGCCACTGGAGCCGCCAGCTTGAGCGGAACCAGAACGAACTTGAAGAACGCCTTAGTCATCTCCACGCATGCGATCTTCGACGCCACAATATCCTCCAGCTCCAGCACCAGTCCTAGAAGTTCCTTCAAATGGGACTGGTGGAAGTCCGCGGTGTCCGGTGACTCCAGGCCGTCCACAGTCATTGCGTCTCTCGCTCTCTCCATCATGGGCGCGACCTCGACGAGGAGGCCGGCCGGGGCCAATATCGCGTCGACAAATGCACCTGCAGAGTCCCCACTCTCGGCGTCCGCACCTGTCCACGCTGCAACGTCCCTCGAGATAGATTTTACTGCCGACTTGGCTTCCTTTGCTTCCGTTGCCGCCCTCGAAACTGTCATTTCGTCTTCGAACTGTCCGTCCGCGACCGCCCAGGAGTCAACCAAATAGTCCACCACCGACATTTCCTCGTCAGACGTTTCCACTGCCGTCGCCTCCACGCCGTAGCCGCCGGAAACCAGCTTCTTGCTAACGACACTCTTGAGCAACGCAGCCACCTCCGGAGCATCGAAGGCAGCCATGGCGAGCAGCGCGATCGGCAACAGCTTGTCCAACTTGGCTCCCCCTAGAAGGGGAAGAAGTTTGAGGAGAGGCAGCAAATCGCCTGCCGGATTCGTCCTCAACACATCAAGAGCTTTCGGTGCGACGAGCGCCAACAGCATCAACTTCTTCATTCCGTCGTCGCCAAAGGCTTTGCCCCCTGAAGCATTCATGAGCAATGCCTTTGCTGCGAACGCCAACAACAACTTCGGCTTCTTGTCCAACAACATCCGCGCCACTGGAGCCGCCAGCTTGAGCGGAACCAGAACGAACTTGAAGAACGCCTTAGTCATCTCCACGCATGCGATCTTCGACGCCACAATATCCTCCAGCTCCAGCACCAGTCCTAGAAGTTCCTTCAAATGGGACTGGTGGAAGTCCGCGGTGTCCGGTGACTCCAGGCCGTCCACAGTCATTGCGTCTCTCGCTCTCTCCATCATGGGCGCGACCTCGACGAGGAGGCCGGCCGGGGCCAATATCGCGTCGACAAATGCACCTGCAGAGTCCCCACTCTCGGCGTCCGCACCTGTCCACGCTGCAACGTCCCTCGAGATAGATTTTACTGCCGACTTGGCTTCCTTTGCTTCCGTTGCCGCCCTCGAAACTGTCATTTCGTCTTCGAACTGTCCGTCCGCGACCGCCCAGGAGTCAACCAAATAGTCCACCACCGACATTTCCTCGTCAGACGTTTCCACTGCCGTCGCCTCCACGCCGTAGCCGCCGGAAACCAGCTTCTTGCTAACGACACTCTTGAGCAACGCAGCCACCTCCGGAGCATCGAAGGCAGCCATGGCGAGCAGCGCGATCGGCAACAGCTTGTCCAACTTGGCTCCCCCTAGAAGGGGAAGAAGTTTGAGGAGAGGCAGCAAATCGCCTGCCGGATTCGTCCTCAACACATCAAGAGCTTTCGGTGCGACGAGCGCCAACAGCATCAACTTCTTCATTCCGTCGTCGCCAAAGGCTTTGCCCCCTGAAGCATTCATGAGCAATGCCTTTGCTGCGAACGCCAACAACAACTTCGGCTTCTTGTCCAACAACATCCGCGCCACTGGAGCCGCCAGCTTGAGCGGAACCAGAACGAACTTGAAGAACGCCTTAGTCATCTCCACGCATGCGATCTTCGACGCCACAATATCCTCCAGCTCCAGCACCAGTCCTAGAAGTTCCTTCAAATGGGACTGGTGGAAGTCCGCGGTGTCCGGTGACTCCAGGCCGTCCACAGTCATTGCGTCTCTCGCTCTCTCCATCATGGGCGCGACCTCGACGAGGAGGCCGGCCGGGGCCAATATCGCGTCGACAAATGCACCTGCAGAGTCCCCACTCTCGGCGTCCGCACCTGTCCACGCTGCAACGTCCCGAGATAGATTTTACTGCCGACTTGGCTTCCTTTGCTTCCGTTGCCGCCCTCGAAACTGTCATTTCGTCTTCGAACTGTCCGTCCGCGACCGCCCAGGAGTCAACCAAATAGTCCACCACCGACATTTCCTCGTCAGACGTTTCCACTGCCGTCGCCTCCACGCCGTAGCCGCCGGAAACCAGCTTCTTGCTAACGACACTCTTGAGCAACGCAGCCACCTCCGGAGCATCGAAGGCAGCCATGGCGAGCAGCGCGATCGGCAACAGCTTGTCCAACTTGGCTCCCCCTAGAAGGGGAAGAAGTTTGAGGAGAGGCAGCAAATCGCCTGCCGGATTCGTCCTCAACACATCAAGAGCTTTCGGTGCGACGAGCGCCAACAGCATCAACTTCTTCATTCCGTCGTCGCCAAAGGCTTTGCCCCCTGAAGCATTCATGAGCAATGCCTTTGCTGCGAACGCCAACAACAACTTCGGCTTCTTGTCCAACAACATCCGCGCCACTGGAGCCGCCAGCTTGAGCGGAACCAGAACGAACTTGAAGAACGCCTTAGTCATCTCCACGCATGCGATCTTCGACGCCGCCACAATATCCTCCAGCTCCAGCACCAGTCCTAGAAGTTCCTTCAAATGGGACTGGTGGAAGTCCGCGGTGTCCGGTGACTCCAGGCCGTCCACAGTCATTGCGTCTCTCGCTCTCTCCATCATGGGCGCGACCTCGACGAGGAGGCCGGCCGGGCCAATATCGCGTCGACAAATGCACCTGCAGAGTCCCCACTCTCGGCGTCCGCACCTGTCCACGCTGCAACGTCCCTCGAGATAGATTTTACTGCCGACTTGGCTTCCTTTGCTTCCGTTGCCGCCCTCGAAACTGTCATTTCGTCTTCGAACTGTCCGTCCGCGACCGCCCAGGAGTCAACCAAATAGTCCACCACCGACATTCCTCGTCAGACGTTTCCACTGCCGTCGCCTCCACGCCGTAGCCGCCGGAAACCAGCTTCTTGCTAACGACACTCTTGAGCAACGCAGCCACCTCCCGGAGCATCGAAGGCAGCCATGGCGAGCAGCGCGATCGGCAACAGCTTGTCCAACTTGGCTCCCCCTAGAAGGGGAAGAAGTTTGAGGAGAGGCAGCAAATCGCCTGCCGGATTCGTCCTCAACACATCAAGAGCTTTCGGTGCGACGAGCGCCAACAGCATCAACTTCTTCATTCCGTCGTCGCCAAAGGCTTTGCCCCCTGAAGCATTCATGAGCAATGCCTTTGCTGCGAACGCCAACAACAACTTCGGCTTCTTGTCCAACAACATCCGCGCCACTGGAGCCGCCAGCTTGAGCGGAACCAGAACGAACTTGAAGAACGCCTTAGTCATCTCCACGCATGCGATCTTCGACGCCACAATATCCTCCAGCTCCAGCACCAGTCCTAGAAGTTCCTTCAAATGGGACTGGTGGAAGTCCGCGTGTCCGGTGACTCCAGGCCGTCCACAGTCATTGCGTCTCTCGCTCTCTCCATCATGGGCGCGACCTCGACGAGGAGGCCGGCCGGGGCCAATATCGCGTCGACAAATGCACCTGCAGAGTCCCCACTCTCGGCGTCCGCACCTGTCCACGCTGCAACGTCCCTCGAGATAGATTTTACTGCCGACTTGGCTTCCTTTGCTTCCGTTGCCGCCCTCGAAACTGTCATTTCGTCTTCGAACTGTCCGTCCGCGACCGCCCAGGAGTCAACCAAATAGTCCACCACCGACATTTCCTCGTCAGACGTTTCCACTGCCGTCGCCTCCACGCCGTAGCCGCCGGAAACCAGCTTCTTGCTAACGACACTCTTGAGCAACGCAGCCACCTCCGGAGCATCGAAGGCAGCCATGGCGAGCAGCGCGATCGGCAACAGCTTGTCCAACTTGGCTCCCCCTAGAAGGGAAAGAAGTTTGAGGAGAGGCAGCAAATCGCCTGCCGGATTCGTCCTCAACACATCAAGAGCTTTCGGTGCGACGAGCGCCAACAGCATCAACTTCTTCATTCCGTCGTCGCCAAAGGCTTTGCCCCCTGAAGCATTCATGAGCAATGCCTTTGCTGCGAACGCCAACAACAACTTCGGCTTCTTGTCCAACAACATCCGCGCCACTGGAGCCGCCAGCTTGAGCGGAACCAGAACGAACTTGAAGAACGCCTTAGTCATCTCCACGCATGCGATCTTCGACGCCACAATATCCTCCAGCTCCAGCACCAGTCCTAGAAGTTCCTTCAAATGGGACTGGTGGAAGTCCGCGGTGTCCGGTGACTCCAGGCCGTCCACAGTCATTGCGTCTCTCGCTCTCTCCATCATGGGCGCGACCTCGACGAGGAGGCCGGCCGGGGCCAATATCGCGTCGACAAATGCACCTGCAGAGTCCCCACTCTCGGCGTCCGCACCTGTCCACGCTGCAACGTCCCTCGAGATAGATTTTACTGCCGACTTGGCTTCCTTTGCTTCCGTTGCCGCCCTCGAAACTGTCATTTCGTCTTCGAACTGTCCGTCCGCGACCGCCCAGGAGTCAACCAAATAGTCCACCACCGACATTTCCTCGTCAGACGTTTCCACTGCCGTCGCCTCCACGCCGTAGCCGCCGGAAACCAGCTTCTTGCTAACGACACTCTTGAGCAACGCAGCCACCTCCGGAGCATCGAAGGCAGCCATGGCGAGCAGCGCGATCGGCAACAGCTTGTCCAACTTGGCTCCCCCTAGAAGGGGAAGAAGTTTGAGGAGAGGCAGCAAATCGCCTGCCGGATTCGTCCTCAACACATCAAGAGCTTTCGGTGCGACGAGCGCCAACAGCATCAACTTCTTCATTCCGTCGTCGCCAAAGGCTTTGCCCCCTGAAGCATTCATGAGCAATGCCTTTGCTGCGAACGCCAACAACAACTTCGGCTTCTTGTCCAACAACATCCGCGCCACTGGAGCCGCCAGCTTGAGCGGAACCAGAACGAACTTGAAGAACGCCTTAGTCATCTCCACGCATGCGATCTTCGACGCCACAATATCCTCCAGCTCCAGCACCAGTCCTAGAAGTTCCTTCAAATGGGACTGGTGGAAGTCCGCGGTGTCCGGTGACTCCAGGCCGTCCACAGTCATTGCGTCTCTCGCTCTCTCCATCATGGGCGCGACCTCGACGAGGAGGCCGGCCGGGGCCAATATCGCGTCGACAAATGCACCTGCAGAGTCCCCACTCTCGGCGTCCGCACCTGTCCACGCTGCAACGTCCCTCGAGATAGATTTTACTGCCGACTTGGCTTCCTTTGCTTCCGTTGCCGCCCTCGAAACTGTCATTTCGTCTTCGAACTGTCCGTCCGCGACCGCCCAGGAGTCAACCAAATAGTCCACCACCGACATTTCCTCGTCAGACGTTTCCACTGCCGTCGCCTCCACGCCGTAGCCGCCGGAAACCAGCTTCTTGCTAACGACACTCTTGAGCAACGCAGCCACCTCCGGAGCATCGAAGGCAGCCATGGCGAGCAGCGCGATCGGCAACAGCTTGTCCAACTTGGCTCCCCCTAGAAGGGGAAGAAGTTTGAGGAGAGGCAGCAAATCGCCTGCCGGATTCGTCCTCAACACATCAAGAGCTTTCGGTGCGACGAGCGCCAACAGCATCAACTTCTTCATTCCGTCGTCGCCAAAGGCTTTGCCCCCTGAAGCATTCATGAGCAATGCCTTTGCTGCGAACGCCAACAACAACTTCGGCTTCTTGTCCAACAACATCCGCGCCACTGGCCGCCAGCTTGAGCGGAACCAGAACGAACTTGAAGAACGCCTTAGTCATCTCCACGCATGCGATCTTCGACGCCACAATATCCTCCAGCTCCAGCACCAGTCCTAGAAGTTCCTTCAAATGGGACTGGTGGAAGTCCGCGGTGTCCGGTGACTCCAGGCCGTCCACAGTCATTGCGTCTCTCGCTCTCTCCATCATGGGCGCGACCTCGACGAGGAGGCCGGCCGGGCCAATATCGCGTCGACAAATGCACCTGCAGAGTCCCCACTCTCGGCGTCCGCACCTGTCCACGCTGCAACGTCCCTCGAGATAGATTTTACTGCCGACTTGGCTTCCTTTGCTTCCGTTGCCGCCCTCGAAACTGTCATTTCGTCTTCGAACTGTCCGTCCGCGACCGCCCAGGAGTCAACCAAATAGTCCACCACCGACATTTCCTCGTCAGACGTTTCCACTGCCGTCGCCTCCACGCCGTAGCCGCCGGAAACCAGCTTCTTGCTAACGACACTCTTGAGCAACGCAGCCACCTCCGGAGCATCGAAGGCAGCCATGGCGAGCAGCGCGATCGGCAACAGCTTGTCCAACTTGGCTCCCCCTAGAAGGGGAAGAAGTTTGAGGAGAGGCAGCAAATCGCCTGCCGGATTCGTCCTCAACACATCAAGAGCTTTCGGTGCGACGAGCGCCAACAGCATCAACTTCTTCATTCCGTCGTCGCCAAAGGCTTTGCCCCTGAAGCATTCATGAGCAATGCCTTTGCTGCGAACGCCAACAACAACTTCGGCTTCTTGTCCAACAACATCCGCGCCACTGGAGCCGCCAGCTTGAGCGGAACCAGAACGAACTTGAAGAACGCCTTAGTCATCTCCACGCATGCGATCTTCGACGCCACAATATCCTCCAGCTCCAGCACCAGTCCTAGAAGTTCCTTCAAATGGGACTGGTGGAAGTCCGCGGTGTCCGGTGACTCCAGGCCGTCCACAGTCATTGCGTCTCTCGCTCTCTCCATCATGGGCGCGACCTCGACGAGGAGGCCGGCCGGGGCCAATATCGCGTCGACAAATGCACCTGCAGAGTCCCCACTCTCGGCGTCCGCACCTGTCCACGCTGCAACGTCCCTCGAGATAGATTTTACTGCCGACTTGGCTTCCTTTGCTTCCGTTGCCGCCCTCGAAACTGTCATTTCGTCTTCGAACTGTCCGTCCGCGACCGCCCAGGAGTCAACCAAATAGTCCACCACCGACATTTCCTCGTCAGACGTTTCCACTGCCGTCGCCTCCACGCCGTAGCCGCCGGAAACAGCTTCTTGCTAACGACACTCTTGAGCAACGCAGCCACCTCCGGAGCATCGAAGGCAGCCATGGCGAGCAGCGCGATCGGCAACAGCTTGTCCAACTTGGCTCCCCCTAGAAGGGGAAGAAGTTTGAGGAGAGGCAGCAAATCGCCTGCCGGATTCGTCCTCAACACATCAAGAGCTTTCGGTGCGACGAGCGCCAACAGCATCAACTTCTTCATTCCGTCGTCGCCAAAGGCTTTGCCCCCTGAAGCATTCATGAGCAATGCCTTTGCTGCGAACGCCAACAACAACTTCGGCTTCTTGTCCAACAACATCCGCGCCACTGGAGCCGCCAGCTTGAGCGGAACCAGAACGAACTTGAAGAACGCCTTAGTCATCTCCACGCATGCGATCTTCGACGCCACAATATCCTCCAGCTCCAGCACCAGTCCTAGAAGTTCCTTCAAATGGGACTGGTGGAAGTCCGCGTGTCCGGTGACTCCAGGCCGTCCACAGTCATTGCGTCTCTCGCTCTCTCCATCATGGGCGCGACCTCGACGAGGAGGCCGGCCGGGGCCAATATCGCGTCGACAAATGCACCTGCAGAGTCCCCACTCTCGGCGTCCGCACCTGTCCACGCTGCAACGTCCCTCGAGATAGATTTTACTGCCGACTTGGCTTCCTTTGCTTCCGTTGCCGCCCTCGAAACTGTCATTTCGTCTTCGAACTGTCCGTCCGCGACCGCCCAGGAGTCAACCAAATAGTCCACCACCGACATTTCCTCGTCAGACGTTTCCACTGCCGTCGCCTCCACGCCGTAGCCGCCGGAAACCAGCTTCTTGCTAACGACACTCTTGAGCAACGCAGCCACCTCCGGAGCATCGAAGGCAGCCATGGCGAGCAGCGCGATCGGCAACAGCTTGTCCAACTTGGCTCCCCCTAGAAGGGGAAGAAGTTTGAGGAGAGGCAGCAAATCGCCTGCCGGATTCGTCCTCAACACATCAAGAGCTTTCGGTGCGACGAGCGCCAACAGCATCAACTTCTTCATTCCGTCGTCGCCAAAGGCTTTGCCCCCTGAAGCATTCATGAGCAATGCCTTTGCTGCGAACGCCAACAACAACTTCGGCTTCTTGTCCAACAACATCCGCGCCACTGGAGCCGCCAGCTTGAGCGGAACCAGAACGAACTTGAAGAACGCCTTAGTCATCTCCACGCATGCGATCTTCGACGCCACAATATCCTCCAGCTCCAGCACCAGTCCTAGAAGTTCCTTCAAATGGGACTGGTGGAAGTCCGCGGTGTCCGGTGACTCCAGGCCGTCCACAGTCATTGCGTCTCTCGCTCTCTCCATCATGGGCGCGACCTCGACGAGGAGGCCGGCCGGGCCAATATTCGCGTCGACAAATGCACCTGCAGAGTCCCACTCTCGGCGTCCGCACCTGTCCACGCTGCAACGTCCCTCGAGATAGATTTTACTGCCGACTTGGCTTCCTTTGCTTCCGTTGCCGCCCTCGAAACTGTCATTTCGTCTTCGAACTGTCCGTCCGCGACCGCCCAGGAGTCAACCAAATAGTCCACCACCGACATTTCCTCGTCAGACGTTTCCACTGCCGTCGCCTCCACGCCGTAGCCGCCGGAAACCAGCTTCTTGCTAACGACACTCTTGAGCAACGCAGCCACCTCCGGAGCATCGAAGGCAGCCATGGCGAGCAGCGCGATCGGCAACAGCTTGTCCAACTTGGCTCCCCCTAGAAGGGAAGAAGTTTGAGGAGAGGCAGCAAATCGCCTGCCGGATTCGTCCTCAACACATCAAGAGCTTTCGGTGACGAGCGCCAACAGCATCAACTTCTTCATTCCGTCGTCGCCAAAGGCTTTGCCCCCTGAAGCATTCATGAGCAATGCCTTTGCTGCGAACGCCAACAACAACTTCGGCTTCTTGTCCAACAACATCCGC
>NW_021703985.1:0-4451 GCF_002563875.1 Besnoitia besnoiti
AACCGATGTGGAATAATCTTAATGTAGTAGGATATTGAAATCCAACACTTTTAGCTGTCTTAAGCAGTCCAGTGGGGTGGTGGTGTACTGCAATCATAAAGAACTTGGTTGTCTGTATCTCATAACCGGAGTCATCTTCAGTATTCTAGGAACTATAATGTCTTTGTTTATTCGATTGAGTGAACACATAAGATCATCGAATTAACGGTATGCTCCTGAAAGTAACGGTACAAGCTGTAACAAAGGACTCCTTAACTTAAACTGAGGAGTCAAGTAGGTACAAACCGTACAAGGATTAATTATGTCCATCTGTGCATCTAAGTTGAGACTATCGGTTATATATTTTAGACGCTAACTTCCCGGCTAAACTTTGACTTATTAAACCAGCCTGGGATCATAAAAGTACTATGTATGGTAAGATTGAGCGTGAACATTGGATGTCACCCATGGTTATAGTTACGGTACATATATAAAATCTACAGTACGATTTGAGATTTGTTACGTGACGAGCGGTGTGTTTAAGACTAGTTTACATGCGCTCATTTTAATATGTAGTTATTTAACGAAGTTCTATTGTGCTAGCATGGTTTCGAGAACACACCAAATTTCCATGAGTCTATTCGGGCACACCTGTCTTTTATCGGTGTGCTCTCAATCTAAATTCATCTTATAACTTTGGTTTCTTAGTTGCAATTACCTTTGTACTCCAAATAATTACAGGTATCACTTTAGCGTTCCGATATACTTCTGAAGCATCTTGTGCATTTGCTAGTGTTCAACATCTAGTTAGAGAGGTAGCAGCAGGATGGGAATTTAGGATGTTGCATGCAACAACTGCTTCTTTCGTCTTCTTGTGTATCTTAATACACATGTCTCGAGGTATGTATAACTCCAGCTATAGTTATTTAACTACTGCTTGGATGTCTGGTTTAGTTTTATATCTACTTACTATAGCCACTGCTTTCCTCGGTTATGTACTACCATGGGGACAGATGAGTTTCTGGGGTGCTACAGTCATTACTAATCTCCTTTCTCCAATACCATATTTAGTACCTTGGTTACTCGGTGGATACTATGTATCTGATGTAACATTAAAACGATTCTTTGTATTGCACTTTATATTACCTTTTGTAGGTTGCATTCTAATTGTATTACACATCTTCTATTTACATTTAAATGGTTCTAGTAACCCTGCAGGTATTGATTCCGCACTTAAAGTAGCCTTCTATCCTCATATGTTAATGACCGATGCTAAATGTCTATCCTATCTAATTGGTTTAATTTTCTTACAAACGGCTTTTGGTTTGATTGAATTATCGCACCCAGATAACTCCATACCAGTGAACCGGTTTGTAACTCCGCTTCATATCGTACCTGAATGGTACTTTTTAGCATATTATGCGGTGTTAAAAGTAATCCCATCCAAAACCGGTGGTTTGTTAGTATTTATGTCCTCTCTCATTAACTTAGCTCTTTTATCTGAAATTCGAGCTTTGAATACTCGAATGTTGATACGACAACATTTTATGACTCGAAATGTAGTCAGTGGATGGGTAATTATTTGGGTATACAGTATGATCTTCTTGATTATTATTGGTAGTGCTATTCCACAAGCGACTTATATCTTATATGGTAGATTAGCTACTATCGTATATCTTACTACCGGATTGGTTCTATGCTTATACTAAATCAATAGTTATAATGACTACAGCTTCCAAGCAAACATGATTACCGTGATATTGAAATCCAACACTTTTAGCTGTCTTAAGCAGTCCAGTGGGGTGGTGGTGTACTGCAATCATAAAGAACTTGGTTGTCTGTATCTCATAACCGGAGTCATCTTCAGTATTCTAGGAACTATAATGTCTTTGTTTATTCGATTTGAGTGAACACATAAGATCATCGAATTTAACGGTATGCTCCTGAAAGTAACGGTACAAGCTGTAAACAAAGGACTCCTTAACTTAAACTGAGGAGTCAAGTAGGTACAAACCGTACAAGGATTAATTATGTCCATCTGTGCATCTAAGTTGAGACTATCGGTTATATATTTTAGACGCTAACTTCCCGGCTAAACATCCCTTTTCTTTGAAACACACTTCCCTTCTCGCCGTTAGCATGATCTCAAAGTACCAGAAGCCATGTGATCTATATAGTATAACGGGACATTAGACCGAACCTGCGATAGATAAATATATCTTGGATGATTGTATATTAGCGGCTAAATGTCAATCAAACATGCGAATTTTAGGTTTTCCATGAAATCTATTTGGAAGAAGAGGCTTGATAGTACTACCGTAAGTACATAATATACAGTCCCAGCAGTAGCGGTTAAACTATAGAAGAGTCGAGTATTATCCATGCATACCAGGCGTAAAAAGCGTTCATCCAGTTACTAAACAGGTGCCAGGCCAACAAGAATCCGATCCGTGTATTCCGTACAGACTAACATTAAGAAGGCGACTACCAAAGTGAATGTCATGATATTCGTACAGCTTGTATACAAATGTTGGTTTTTCAAATATACGCTGGATACCACTATACTTAATGCAGAGCATAGTTAAGATGATAACTATTGTGGATATAGAACCAATTGAACACCATGTATTAATATAACAAAGATAATCAGGGTAATCTGGTATCCTTCTTGGCATAACGTTGTGTAGTTATATGAAGCGTACATTCCTTAATATCTGGAACAATAGATTATGGTTAGGTAGTGGAACAAGGAGAGCGTCTGTTGTACATCAACACTAGATACAAGGAACTTGACAAGCATTAATAGATTTATATAAACGACAAGGACATGAGTCTACTGGATTTTATAATACTGAACTGTGTAAAGATCATTGTGTTATGGTTCTATCACAAACCATGAGATTACGAAGTTATGGTTTTGGGCTCGTGAGTGTCTCTCAATAACTAGCTGAGTGCTTGTACGGAGGATATGGTAACTTCTTTGTACCAATATATATTGGTGGTTCGGAAGTCGTTTTCCCAAGAACTAACGCGATCTCCTATTTTCTAGTACCATTAGGTTTGTGTTGTTAACTCAAAGTATTTGTTCCGAGTTTGGTAGTGGTCTTGGTTGGACAATGTATCCTCCACTAAGTACTAGCTTGATGGTGTTAAATCCAGAGGCAACTGATTGGATTATCGGAGGTCTTGCAGTACTAGGAATTAGTAGTATTTTTAAGTTCTATTAACTTCCTTGGTACTTGCGTCTTCATGGGTTCTAATGCTGGTGCTAAGAACTATATTCTATATATCTGGGCTATCATATTTACTGCCCTTATGTTAGTCTTCACTCTACCTATTCTTACTGGTGGATTAGTTATGATCCTTCTTGATCTACACGTAAACACTGAATTTTATGATTCTATGTATTCTGGTGATAGTGTACTTTATCAACATCTATTTCTGGTTCTTCGGACATCCAGAGGTATACATTCTAATTTTACCTGCTTTTGGTGTAGTCTCGCAGACATTATCTATGTATGCTGCTAGATCTGTCTTCGTGGACAATCTATGATCTTAGCTATGGGTTGTATTTCTATTCTAGGTTCCTTAGTAATGGGCACATCATATGATGACAGTCGGTCTAGAGGTAGATACCAGAGCTTATTTCTCTGCTATGACTATTATGATTGCAATTCCTACCGGTACTAAGATTTTCAACTGGTTAGGTACCTATATGGCTAGCCATACAACTACAAGAACTGTAGATCTATGGGCTGCTCTTAGTTTTATCCTATTGTTTACTCTAGGTGGTACTACAGGTGTAGTTATGGGTAACGCTGGTATGGATATTGCCCTACATGATACATACTATATTGTAGCTCATTTCCATTTCGTATTATCTCTTGGTGCAGTACTAGCTACTATATGTGGCTTTATCTTCTATAGCAGAGATATGTTCGGAGATACTGTAAATCTATTCCATGTAAATACCGGTGCTTCTCCATATTTAAGCATCTGGTTTGTAGTCTTCTTAGGTAGTATCTTATTAATTTCATCCCTATGCATATACTTGGTTTCAACGTTATGCCAAGAAGGATACCAGATTACCTGATTATCTTTTTATATTAATACATGGTGTTCAATTGGTTCTATATCCACAATAGTTATCATCTTAACTATGCTCTGCATTAAGTATAGTGGTATCCAGCGTATATTTGAAAAACCAACATTTGTATACAAGCTGTACGAATATCATGACATTCACTTTGGTAGTCGCCTTCTTAATGTTAGTCTGTACGGAATACTTAGGACTATCTCTTTATATTAATGATAATGCATTTGGTAATGGACTTTTCATCTTAACTGGTATACATTTTAGCCATGTTATTGTTGGAGCTATCCTTGTATTCTTCACTCAAAGTATCTATAGTTCTTTAGTTACTTACATGCCTACAAGCTCTATAATGCTAAGCAAATCTAAAGGTATGTTA
>NW_021703986.1:0-5584 GCF_002563875.1 Besnoitia besnoiti
ACCAAAGTGAATGTCATGATATTCGTACAGCTTGTATACAAATGTTGGTTTTTCAAATATACGCTGGATACCACTATACTTAATGCACTTAACATGATGGTCATGAAAAGCACAAGAGAACTTGGATCCGGTAAACAAAGACCTTCAAGATCTAAACCAGTAGTCCAACTCGTAGTATATACTCCCCAGAAAAAGCTGATAAATAATCCTGTCTCAGAGATGATAACTCCAAGTACGATGCTACTGATTAGACTAGCATCTGAGTAGTAGTTTTCTCTCGCTGTTAAGATGAGTGAGAACAAGAATCCATATATTACGCCTAGAACATAACCGATGTGGAATAATCTTAATGTAGTAGGATATTGAAATCCAACACTTTTAGCTGTCTTAAGCAGTCCAGTGGGGTGGTGGTGTACTGCAATCATAAAGAACTTGGTTGTCTGTATCTCATAACCGGAGTCATCTTCAGTATTCTAGGAACTATAATGTCTTTGTTTATTCGATTTGAGTGAACACATAAGATCATCGAATTTAACGGTATGCTCCTGAAAGTAACGGTACAAGCTGTAAACAAAGGACTCCTTAACTTAAACTGAGGAGTCAAGTAGGTACAAACCGTACAAGGATTAATTATGTCCATCTGTGCATCTAAGTTGAGACTATCGGTTATATATTTTAGACGCTAACTTCCCGGCTAAACATCCCTTTTCTTTGAAACACACTTCCCTTCTCGCCGTTAGCATGATCTCAAAGTACCAGAAGCCATGTGATCTATATAGTATAACGGGACATTAGACCGAACCTGCGATAGATAAATATATCTTGGATGATTGTATATTAGCGGCTAAATGTCAATCAAACATGCGAATTTTAGGTTTTCCATGAAATCTATTTGGAAGAAGAGGCTTGATAGTACTACCGTAAGTACATAATATACAGTCCCAGCAGTAGCGGTTAAACTATAGAAGAGTCGAGTATTATCCATGCATACCAGGCGTAAAAAGCGTTCATCCAGTTACTAAACAGGTGCCAGGCCAACAAGAATCCGATCCGTGTATTCCGTACAGACTAACATTAAGAAGGCGACTACCAAAGTGAATGTCATGATATTCGTACAGCTTGTATACAAATGTTGGTTTTTCAAATATACGCTGGATACCACTATACTTAATGCAGAGCATAGTTAAGATGATAACTATTGTGGATATAGAACCAATTGAACACCATGTATTAATATAACAAAGATAATCAGGGTAATCTGGTATCCTTCTTGGCATAACGTTGTGTAGTTATATGAAGCGTACATTCCTTAATATCTGGAACAATAGATTATGGTTAGTAGTGGAACAAGGAGAGCGTCTGTTGTACATCAACACTAGATACAAGGAACTTGACAAGCATTAATAGATTTATATAAACGACAAGGACATGAGTCTACTGGATTTTATAATACAGGGTTGAACTGTGGGTTAGTTTCAATGCCCAAGGCAGAGCACTGGATTGGATACCCAGGGAACTGTGCTCCCATTAATAAGAATCATATTCTAAGTCACCAGGCATGCAATACCAATCAGATAACAACTGAAGCTAGACTCCATGTTACACTTACTAAAATGGGATTCCTAGGTTGATATAAACTACCTTTTTCTGGGGAGTATATACTACGAGTTGGACTACTGGTTTAGATCTTGAAGGTCTTTGTTTACCGGATCCAAGTTCTCTTGTGCTTTTCATGACCATCATGTTAAGTGCATTAAGTATAGTGGTATCCAGCGTATATTTGAAAAACCAACATTTGTATACAAGCTGTACGAATATCATGACATTCACTTTGGTAGTCGCCTTCTTAATGTTAGTCTGTACGGAATACTTAGGACTATCTCTTTATATTAATGATAATGCATTTGGTAATGGACTTTTCATCTTAACTGGTATACATTTTAGCCATGTTATTGTTGGAGCTATCCTTGTATTCTTCACTCAAAGTATCTATAGTTCTTTAGTTACTTACATGCCTACAAGCTCTATAATGCTAAGCAAATCTAAAGGTATGTTATGCAAGATCTTTACAGAACCATTCACTATTTTATATCTACACTTTGTAGAAACCATGTGGATATTAATCCACATTACATTCTATCTCTAAATCATATAACGGTCGTAAGGTACGCCGGGGATAACAGGTCAGATAATATTGGGAGTTCTAATCCTCGGATTGTATCAGCACCTCCATGTCGGCTCATTACTCCCTTGTTATTGAACAAGATTCAGTTAGGAACGCTAGTTCACCGTCAGATGTAATACGTGAGCTGGGTTAAGAACGTCTGGAGACAGTTTGTTCCCTATCTACCATATTATCTAATTGGTTTAATTTTCTTACAAACGGCTTTTGGTTTGATTGAATTATCGCACCCAGATAACTCCATACCAGTGAACCGGTTTGTAACTCCGCTTCATATCGTACCTGAATGGTACTTTTTAGCATATTATGCGGTGTTAAAAGTAATCCCATCCAAAACCGGTGGTTTGTTAGTATTTATGTTATCAACATGTCAATGAAATATCAACAACGATGAAACTTATTTGGTTAACATAACAACATAGAAGGTAAAGCTGGATTACGTTCAAACTTTACACTGGATACGTTTCAATGTTAACTTACTAAATACCATGGGAGCGAAGAGAATCTAATATGTAACTCCGTTCATGGAAATCAAAAGAGCTTTCACGCTATCTCTAGTGCCTGTCGAGTCGCTCAAGGAAGATTTGATCCTGTATATGATTTAAGGGATGTAAAGGTGCTCAGGGTCTAACCGTCGGGCCATCTGGATCCTCATATTCAAAGATAATTCTATTTAAGAAAGTTTTAGATAAACGACATGTGAAGAGTCGGACCAACTTTCACGCACGACGATAATTACCCGACAAGGATTTACCTACCTTTGGACCGTCATAATACAGCCGCCGTTTACATTTTACTGCACCGGGCAGGGATTATATACTATACCTCTACAGTGGTATTAGCAGTATCTAGTGTTGATGTACAACAGACGCTCTCCTTGTTCCACTACCTAACCATAATCTATTGTTCCAGATATTAAGGAATGTACGCTTCATATAACTACACAACGTTATGCCAAGAAGGATACCAGATTACCCTGATTATCTTTGTTATATTAATACATGGTGTTCAATTGGTTCTATATCCACAATAGTTATCATCTTAACTATGCTCTGCTAATGCACTTAACATGATGGTCATGAAAAGCACAAGAGAACTTGGATCCGGTAAACAAAGACCTTCAAGATCTAAACCAGTAGTCCAACTCGTAGTATATACTCCCCAGAAAAAGCTGATAAATAATCCTGTCTCAGAGATGATAACTCCAAGTACGATGCTACTGATTAGACTAGCATCTGAGTAGTAGTTTTCTCTCGCTGTTAAGATGAGTGAGAACAAGAATCCATATATTACGCCTAGAACATAACCGATGTGGAATAATCTTAATGTAGTAGGATATTGAAATCCAACACTTTAGCTGTCTTAAGCAGTCCAGTGGGGTGGTGGTGTACTGCAATCATAAAGAACTTGGTTGTCTGTATCTCATACCGGAGTCATCTTCAGTATTCTAGGAACTATAATGTCTTTGTTTATTCGATTTGAGTGAACACATAAGATCATCGAATTTAACGGTATGCTCCTGAAAGTAACGGTACAAGCTGTAAACAAAGGACTCCTTAACTTAACTGAGGAGTCAAGTAGGTACAAACCGTACAAGGATTAATTATGTCCATCTGTGCATCTAAGTTGAGACTATCGGTTATATATTTTAGACGCTAACTTCCCGGCTAAACTTTGACTTATTAAACCAGCCTGGGATCATAAAAGTACTATGTATGGTAAGATTGAGCGTGGACTATCGAATGAAACAATGTGCTCCAACGCTAGTCTAAGTCTCTAACATACCTTTTACCTACAACTGTACGGAACGTAACAAACCTCCAGGCAAAGAACTTGGTATTCTGTTCTAATTCCCCGTGGTAAACACAGTCAACGAATGGCGGAAGGAGCATTCATATGTTATGCAGTGTCTTAGGAGAGATACTCTAGATTTAGCATTCATCTACAGCTACGGTAACTGTTGTGTTTAAATAGCGGTTAACCTTTCCTTTTCCTTACGTACTCAGGGCATGCAATACCAATCAGATAACAACTGAAGCTAGACTCCATGTTACACTTACTAAAATGGGATTCCTAGGTTGATATAAACTACCTTTTTCTGGGGAGTATATACTACGAGTTGGACTACTGGTTTAGATCTTGAAGGTCTTTGTTTACCGGATCCAAGTTCTCTTGTGCTTTTCATGACCATCATGTTAAGTGCATTAAGTATAGTGGTATCCAGCGTATATTTGAAAAACCAACATTTGTATACAAGCTGTACGAATATCATGACATTCACTTTGGTAGTCGCCTTCTTAATGTTAGTCTGTACGGAATACACGGATCGGATTCTTGTTGGCCTGGCACCTGTTTAGTAACTGGATGAACGCTTTTTACGCCTGGTATGCATGGATAATACTCGACTCTTCTATAGTTTAACCGCTACTGCTGGGACTGTATATTATGTACTTACGGTAGTACTATCAAGCCTCTTCTTCCAAATAGATTTCATGGAAAACCTAAAATTCGCATGTTTGATTGACATTTAGCCGCTAATATACAATCATCCAAGATATATTTATCTATCGCAGGTTCGGTCTAATGTCCCGTTATACTATATAGATCACATGGCTTCTGGTACTTTGAGATCATGCTAACGGCGAGAAGGGAAGTGTGTTTCAATAACTAGCTGAGTGCTTGTACGATAATTATATCAATGCAGTACCAATTAAGGCGTGTAGCATCTCCTATGCTCCTTAACATCACAGCTATGTCGAATTATCGCACCCAGATAACTCCATACCAGTGAACCGGTTTGTAACTCCGCTTCATATCGTACCTGAATGGTACTTTTTAGCATATTATGCGGTGTTAAAAGTAATCCCATCCAAAACCGGTGGTTTGTTAGTATTTATGTCCTCTCTCATTAACTTAGCTCTTTTATCTGAAATTCGAGCTTTGAATACTCGAATGTTGATACGACAACATTTTATGACTCGAAATGTAGTCAGTGGATGGGTAATTATTTGGGTATACAGTATGATCTTCTTGATTATTATTGGTAGTGCTATTCCACAAGCGACTTATATCTTATATGGTAGATTAGCTACTATCGTATATCTTACTACCGGATTGGTTCTATGCTTATACTAAATCAATAGTTATAATGACTACAGCTTCCAAGCAAACATGATTACCGTGATATTGAAATCCAACACTTTTAGCTGTCTTAAGCAGTCCAGTGGGGTGGTGGTGTACTGCAATCATAAAGAACTTGGTTGTCTGTATCTCATAACCGGAGTCATCTTCAGTATTCTAGGAACTATAATGTCTTTGTTTATTCGATTTGAGTGAACACATAAGATCATCGAATTTAACGGTATGCTCCTGAAAGTAACGGTACAAGCTGTAAACAAAGAC
>NW_021703987.1:0-5892 GCF_002563875.1 Besnoitia besnoiti
CCAGTGAACCGGTTTGTAACTCCGCTTCATATCGTACCTGAATGGTACTTTTTAGCATATTATGCGGTGTTAAAAGTAATCCCATCCAAAACCGGTGTTTGTTAGTATTTATGTCCTCTCTCATTAACTTAGCTCTTTATCTGAAATTCGAGCTTTGAATACTCGAATGTTGATACGACAACATTTTATGACTCGAAATGTAGTCAGTGGATGGGTAATTATTTGGGTATACAGTATGATCTTCTTGATTATTATTGGTAGTGCTATTCCACAAGCGACTTATATCTTATATGGTAGATTAGCTACTATCGTATATCTTACTACCGGATTGGTTCTATGCTTATACTAAATCAATAGTTATAATGACTACAGCTTCCAAGCAAACATGATTACCGTGATATTGAAATCCAACACTTTTAGCTGTCTTAAGCAGTCCAGTGGGGTGGTGGTGTACTGCAATCATAAAGAACTTGGTTGTCTGTATCTCATAACCGGAGTCATCTTCAGTATTCTAGGAACTATAATGTCTTTGTTTATTCGATTTGAGTTATACAGTTCTGGATCGCGGATCATTTGTACAGAGACGATAGCTACTTATAATGTGATAATAACGATACATGGCCTAGCTATGATCTTTATGTTCTTAATGCCTGCTTTGTACGGAGGATATGGTAACTTCTTTGTACCAATATATATTGGTGGTTCGGAAGTCGTTTTCCCAAGAACTAACGCGATCTCCTATTTTCTAGTACCATTAGTGAACTCTTTTGGTCTGATCCTAAGTACGCAGTGAGCTAACTAGATACAAGGAACTTGACAAGCATTAATAGATTTATATAAACGACAAGGACATGAGTCTACTGGATTTTATAATACAGGGTTGAACTGTGTAAAGATCATTGTGTTATGGTTCTATCACAAACCATTGAGATTACGAAGTTATGGTTTTGGGCTCGTGAGTGTCTCTCAATAACTAGCTGAGTGCTTGTAACGATAATTATATCAATGCAGTACCAATTAAAGGCGTGTAGCATTCCTATGCTCCTTAACATCACAGCTATGTCGAATTATCGCACCCAGATAACTCCATACCAGTGAACCGGTTTGTAACTCCGCTTCATATCGTACCTGAATGGTACTTTTTAGCATATTATGCGGTGTTAAAAAGTAATCCCATCCAAAACCGGTGGTTTGTTAGTATTTATGTTATCAACATGTCAATGAAATATCAACAACGATGAAACTTATTTGGTTAACATAACAACATAGAAGGTAAAGCTGGATTACGTTCAAACTTTACACTGGATACGTTTCAATGTTAACTTACTAAATACCATGGGAGCGAAGAGAATCTAATATGTAACTCCGTTCATGGAAATCAAAAGAGCTTTCACTGATTGTATTTATGAAACGTGATTAGTTCACCTAGCCAACACGATCCGGTTGTTTGGGAATAATATCCCTATTTAAGGGATTGATATGTGCTACAATAACACAGTCGGTACGAAGTCGAAACAAGGTAGTTGATGGTGAACCAGTGGCTGAACAAACCTTTTTATTGATTATGCTGACTTTAGTCCCGAGAAACTACAGTTCTGCTTAAACTGAGGAGTCAAGTAGGTACAAACCGTACAAGGATTAATTATGTCCATCTGTGCATCTAAGTTGAGACTATCGGTTATATATTTTAGACGCTAACTTCCCGGCTAAACTTTGACTTATTAAACCAGCCTGGGATCATAAAAGTACTATGTATGGTAAGATTGAGCGTGAACATTGGATGTCACCATGGTTATAGTTACGGTACATATATAAAATCTACAGTACGATTTGAGATTTGTTACGTGACGAGCGGTGTGTTTAAGACTAGTTTACATGCGCTCATTTTAATATGTAGTTATTTAACGAAGTTCTATTGTGCTAGCATGGTTTCGAGAACACACCAA
Organism: Besnoitia besnoiti; assembly: GCF_002563875.1. Lineage (NCBI taxonomy): Eukaryota > Apicomplexa > Conoidasida > Eucoccidiorida > Sarcocystidae > Besnoitia > Besnoitia besnoiti. The sequence continues at coordinate 1,947 of NW_021703987.1, forward strand.
ATTTCCATGAGTCTATTCCGGGCACACCTCGTCTTTTATCGGTGTGCTCTCAATCTAAATTCATCTTATAACTTTGGTTTCTTAGTTGCAATTACCTTTGTACTCCAAATAATTACAGGTATCACTTTAGCGTTCCGATATACTTCTGAAGCATCTTGTGCATTTGCTAGTGTTCAACATCTAGTTAGAGAGGTAGCAGCAGGATGGGAATTTAGGATGTTGCATGCAACAACTGCTTCTTTCGTCTTCTTGTGTATCTTAATACACATGTCTCGAGGTATGTATAACTCCAGCTATAGTTATTTAACTACTGCTTGGATGTCTGGTTTAGTTTTATATCTACTTACTATAGCCACTGCTTTCCTCGGTTATGTACTACCATGGGGACAGATGAGTTTCTGGGGTGCTACAGTCATTACTAATCTCCTTTCTCCAATACCATATTTAGTACCTTGGTTACTCGGTGGATACTATGTATCTGATGTAACATTAAAACGATTCTTTGTATTGCACTTTATATTACCTTTTGTAGGTTGCATTCTAATTGTATTACACATCTTCTATTTACATTTAAATGGTTCTAGTAACCCTGCAGGTATTGATTCCGCACTTAAAGTAGCCTTCTATCCTCATATGTTAATGACCGATGCTAAATGTCTATCCTATCTAATTGGTTTAATTTTCTTACAAACGGCTTTTGGTTTGATTGAATTATCGCACCCAGATAACTCCATACCAGTGAACCGGTTTGTAACTCCGCTTCATATCGTACCTGAATGGTACTTTTTAGCATATTATGCGGTGTTAAAAGTAATCCCATCCAAAACCGGTGGTTTGTTAGTATTTATGTTATCAACATGTCAATGAAATATCAACAACGATGAAACTTATTTGGTTAACATAACAACATAGAAGGTAAAGCTGGATTACGTTCAAACTTTACACTGGATACGTTTCAATGTTAACTTACTAAATACCATGGGAGCGAAGAGAATCTAATATGTAACTCCGTTCATGGAAATCAAAAGAGCTTTCACGCTATCTCTAGTGCCTGTCGAGTCGCTCAAGGAAGATTTGATCCTGTATATGATTTAAGGGATGTAAAGGTGCTCAGGGTCTAACCGTCGGGCCATCTGGATCCTCATATTCAAAGATAATTCTATTTAAGAAAGTTTTAGATAAACGACATGTGAAGAGTCGGACCAACTTTCACGCACGACGATAATTACCCGACAAGGATTTACCTACCTTTGGACCGTCATAATACAGCCGCCGTTTACATTTTACTGCACCGGGCAGGGATTATATACTATACCTCTACAGTGGTATTAGCAGTATCTAGTGTTGATGTACAACAGACCTCTCCTTGTTCCACTACCTAACCATAATCTATTGTTCCAGATATTAAGGAATGTACGCTTCATATAACTACACAACGTTATGCCAAGAAGGATACAGATTACCCTGATTATCTTTGTTATATTAATACATGTGTTCAATTGTTCTATATCCACAATAGTTATCATCTTAACTATGCTCTGCTAATGCACTTAACATGAATGGTCATGAAAAGCACAAGAGAACTTGGATCCGGTAAACAAAGACCTTCAAGATCTAAACCAGTAGTCCAACTCGTAGTAATATACTCCCCAGAAAAAGGTAGTTTATATCAACCTAGGAATCCCATTTTAGTAAGTGTAACATGGAGTCTAGCTTCAGTTGTTATCTGATTGGTATTGCATGCCTGGTGACTTAGAATATGAATTCTTATTAATGGGAGCACAGTTCCCTGGGTATCCAATCCAGTGCTCTGCCTTGGCATTGAAACTAACCCACAGTTCAACCCTGTATTATAAAATCCAGTAGACTCATGTCCTTGTCGTTTATATAAATCTATTAATGCTTGTCAAGTTCCTTGTATCTAGTTAGCTCACTGCGTACTTAGGATCAGACCAAAAGAGTTCACTAATGGTACTAGAAAATAGGAGATCGCGTTAGTTCTTGGGAAAACGACTTCCGAACCACCATATATATTGGTACAAAGAAGTTACCATATCCTCCGTACAAAGCAGGCATTAAGAACATAAAGATCATAGCTAGGCCATGTATCGTTATTATCACATTATAAGTAGCTATCGTCTCTGTACAAATGATCCGCGATCCAGAACTGTATAACTCAAATCGAATAAACAAAGACATTATAGTTCCTAGAATACTGAAGATGACTCCGGTTATGAGATACAGACAACCAAGTTCTTTATGATTGCAGTACACCACCACCCACTGGACTGCTTAAGACAGCTAAAAGTGTTGGATTTCAATATCACGGTAATCATGTTTGCTTGGAAGCTGGAAGACGGAATCGTTATTAAGCGCCAGGTAGTCCTGGACACTGAATCCATGAGCGTGAACATTGGATGTCACCATGGTTATACGGTACATATATAAAATCTACAGTACGATTTGAGATTTGTTACGTGACGAGCGGTGTGTTTAAGACTAGTTTACATGCGCTCATTTTAATATGTAGTTATTTAACGAAGTTCTTTGTGCTAGCATGGTTTCGAGAACACACCAAATTTCCATGAGTCTATTCCGGGCACACCTCGTCTTTTATCGGTGTGCTCTCAATCTAAATTCATCTTATAACTTTGGTTTCTTAGTTGCAATTACCTTTGTACTCCAAATAATTACAGGTATCACTTTAGCGTTCCGATATACTTCTGAAGCATCTTGTGCATTTGCTAGTGTTCAACATCTAGTTAGAGAGGTAGCAGCAGGATGGGAATTTAGGATGTTGCATGCAACAACTGCTTCTTTCGTCTTCTTGTGTATCTTAATACACATGTCTCGAGGTATGTATAACTCCAGCTATAGTTATTTAACTACTGCTTGGATGTCTGGTTTAGTTTTATATCTACTTACTATAGCCACTGCTTTCCTCGGTTATGTACTACCATGGGGACAGATGAGTTTCTGGGGTGCTACAGTCATTACTAATCTCCTTTCTCCAATACCATATTTAGTACCTTGGTTACTCGGTGGATACTATGTATCTGATGTAACATTAAAACGATTCTTTGTATTGCACTTTATATTACCTTTTGTAGGTTGCATTCTAATTGTATTACACATCTTCTATTTACATTTAAATGGTTCTAGTAACCCTGCAGGTATTGATTCCGCACTTAAAGTAGCCTTCTATCCTCATATGTTAATGACCGATGCTAAATGTCTATCCTATCTAATTGGTTTAATTTTCTTACAAACGGCTTTTGGTTTGATTGAATTATCGCACCCAGATAACTCCATACCAGTGAACCGGTTTGTAACTCCGCTTCATATCGTACCTGAATGGTACTTTTTAGCATATTATGCGGTGTTAAAAGTAATCCCATCCAAAACCGGTGGTTTGTTAGTATTTATGTTATCAACATGTCAATGAAATATCAACAACGATGAAACTTATTTGGTTAACATAACAACATAGAAGGTAAAGCTGGATTACGTTCAAACTTTACACTGGATACGTTTCAATGTTAACTTACTAAATACCATGGGAGCGAAGAGAATCTAATATGTAACTCCGTTCATGGAAATCAAAAGAAGCTTTCACTGATTGTATTTATGAAACGTGATTAGTTCACCTAGCCAACACGATCCGGTTGTTTGGAATAATATCCCTATTTAAGGGATTGATATGTGCTACAATAACACAGTCGTACGAAGTCGAAACAAGGTAGTTGATGGTGAACCAGTGGCTGAACAAACCTTTTTATTGATTATGCTGACTTTAGTCCCGAGAAAACTACAGTTCTGCTTAAACTGAGGAGTCAAGTAGGTACAAACCGTACAAGGATTAATTATGTCCATCTGTGCATCTAAGTTGAGACTATCGGTTATATATTTTTAGACGCTAACTTCCCGGCTAAACATCCCTTTTCTT
>NW_021703988.1:0-8482 GCF_002563875.1 Besnoitia besnoiti
CAATGAAGATCATACTGTATACCCAAATAATTACCCATCCACTGACTACATTTCGAGTCATAAAATGTTGTCGTATCAACATTCGAGTATTCAAAGCTCGAATTTCAGATAAAAGAGCTAAGTTAATGAGAGAGGACATAAATACTAACAAACCACCGGTTTTGGATGGGATTACTTTTAAACACCGCATAATATGCTAAAAAGTACCATTCAGGTACGATATGAAGCGGAGTTACAAACCGGTTCACTGGTATGGAGTTATCTGGGTGCGATAATTCAATCAAACCAAAAGCCGTTTGTAAGAAAATTAAACCAATTAGATAATATGGTAGATAGGGAACAAACTGTCTCCAGACGTTCTTAACCCAGCTCACGTATTACATCTGACGGTGAACTAGCGTTCCTAACTGAATCTTGTTCAATAACAAGGGAGTAATGAGCCGACATGGAGGTGCTGATACAATCCGAGGATTAGAACTCCCAATATTATCTGACCTGTTATCCCCGGCGTACCTTACGACCGTTATATGATTTAGAGATAGAATGTAATGTGGATTAATATCCACATGGTTTCTACAAAGTGTAGATATAAAATAGTGAATGGTTCTGTAAAGATCTTGCATAACATACCTTTAGATTTGCTTAGCATTATAGAGCTTGTAGGCATGTAAGTAACTAAAGAACTATAGATACTTTGAGTGAAGAATACAAGGATAGCTCCAACAATAACATGGCTAAAATGTATACCAGTTAAGATGAAAAGTCCATTACCAAATGCATTATCATTAATATAAAGAGATAGTCCTAAGTATTCCGTACAGACTAACATTAAGAAGGCGACTACCAAAGTGAATGTCATGATATTCGTACAGCTTGTATACAAATGTTGGTTTTTCAAATATACGCTGGATACCACTATACTTAATGCACTTAACATGATGGTCATGAAAAGCACAAGAGAACTTGGATCCGGTAAACAAAGACCTTCAAGATCTAACCAGTAGTCCAACTCGTAGTATATACTCCCAGAAAAAGCAGGGTAAGCATGGATAAATATGATACCTGTAGCTCTAGAGTATGATAGCAACTAGTTTACGATTTCTCCGCTAGATGAGTGAGAACAAGAATCATATATTACGCCTAGAACATAACCGATGTGGAATAATTTAATGTAGTAGGATATTGAAATCCAACACTTTTAGCTGTCTTAAGCAGTCCAGTGGGGTGGTGGTGTACTGCAATCATAAAGAACTTGGTTGTCTGTATCTCATAACCGGAGTCATCTTCAGTATTCTAGGAACTATAATGTCTTTGTTTATTCGATTTGAGTTATACAGTTCTGGATCGCGGATCATTTGTACAGAGACGATAGCTACTTATAATGTGATAATAACGATACATGGCCTAGCTATGATCTTTATGTTCTTAATGCCTGCTTTGTACGGAGGATATGGTAACTTCTTTGTACCAATATATATTGGTGGTTCGGAAGTCGTTTTCCCAAGAACTAACGCGATCTCCTATTTTCTAGTACCATTAGGTTCTGTGTTGTTAACTCAAAGTATTTGTTCCGAGTTTGGTAGTGGTCTTGGTTGGACAATGTATCCTCCACTAAGTACTAGCTTGATGGTGTTAAATCCAGAGGCAACTGATTGGATTATCGGAGGTCTTGCAGTACTAGGAATTAGTAGTATTTTAAGTTCTATTAACTTCCTTGGTACTTGCGTCTTCATGGGTTCTAATGCTGGTGCTAAGAACTATATTCTATATATCTGGGCTATCATATTTACTGCCCTTATGTTAGTCTTCACTCTACCTATTCTTACTGGTGGATTAGTTATGATCCTTCTTGATCTACACGTAAACACTGAATTTTATGATTCTATGTATTCTGGTGATAGTGTACTTTATCAACATCTATTCTGGTTCTTCGGACATCCAGAGGTATACATTCTAATTTTACCTGCTTTTGGTGTAGTCTCGCAGACATTATCTATGTATGCTGCTAGATCTGTCTTCGGTGGACAATCTATGATCTTAGCTATGGGTTGTATTTCTATTCTAGGTTCCTTAGTATGGGCACATCATATGATGACAGTCGGTCTAGAGGTAGATACCAGAGCTTATTTCTCTGCTATGACTATTATGATTGCAATTCCTACCGGTACTAAGATTTTCAACTGGTTAGGTACCTATATGGCTAGCCATACAACTACAAGAACTGTAGATCTATGGGCTGCTCTTAGTTTTATCCTATTGTTTACTCTAGGTGGTACTACAGGTGTAGTTATGGGTAACGCTGGTATGGATATTGCCCTACATGATACATACTATATTGTAGCTCATTTCCATTTCGTATTATCTCTTGGTGCAGTACTAGCTACTATATGTGGCTTTATCTTCTATAGCAGAGATATGTTCGGAGATACTGTAAATCTATTCCATGTAAATACCGGTGCTTCTCCATATTTAAGCATCTGGTTTGTAGTCTTCTTAGGTAGTATCTTATTAATTTTCATCCCTATGCATATACTTGGTTTCAACGTTATGCCAAGAAGGATAACCAGATTACCCTGATTATCTTTGTTATATTAATACATGGTGTTCAATTGGTTCTATATCCACAATAGTTATCATCTTAACTATGCTCTGCTAATGCACTTAACATGATGGTCATGAAAAGCACAAGAGAACTTGGATCGGTAAAACAAAGACCTTCAAGATCTAAACCAGTAGTCCAACTCGTAGTATATACTCCCCAGAAAAAGGTAGTTTTTATATCAACCTAGGAATCCCATTTTAGTAAGTGTAACATGGAGTCTAGCTTCAGTTGTTATCTGATTGGTATTGCATGCCCTGAGTACGTAAGGAAAAGGAAAGGTTAAACCGCTATTTAAACACAACAGTTACCGTAGCTGTAGATGAATGCTAAATCTAGAGTATCTCTCCTAAAGACACTGCATAACATATGAATGCTCCTTCCGCCATTCGTTGACTGTGTTTACCACGGGGAATTAGAACAGAATACCAAGTTCTTTGCCTGGAGGTTTGTTACGTTCCGTACAGTTGTAGGTAAAAGGTATGTTAGAGACTTAGACTAGCGTTGGAGCACATTGTTTTCATTCGATAGTCCACGCTCAATCTTACCATACATAGTACTTTTATGATCCCAGGCTGGTTTTAATAAGTCAAAGTTTTAGCCGGGAAGTTAGCGTCTAAAATATATAACCGATAAGTCTCAACTTAGATGCACAGATGGACATAATTAATCCTTGTACGGTTTTGTACCTACTTGACTCCTCAGTTTAAGCAGAACTGTAGTTTCTCGGGACTAAAGTCAGCATAATCAATAAAAAGGTTTGTTTCAGCCACTGGTTCACCATCAACTACCTTGTTTCGACTTCGTACCGACTGTGTTATTGTAGCACATATCAATCCTTAAATAGGGATATTATTCCCAAACAACCGGATCGTGTTGGCTAGGTGAACTAATCACGTTTCATAAATACAATCAGTGAAAGCTCTTTTGATTTCCATGAACGGAGTTACATATTAGATTCTCTTCGCTCCCATGGTATTTAGTAAGTTAACATTGAAACGTATCCAGTGTAAAGTTTGAACGTAATCCAGCTTTACCTTCTATGTTGTTATGTTAACCAAATAAGTTTCATCGTTGTTGATATTTCATTGACATGTTGATAACATAAATACTAACAAACCACCGGTTTTGGATGGGATTACTTTTAACACCGCATAATATGCTAAAAAAGTACCATTCAGGTACGATATGAAGCGGAGTTACAAACCGGTTCACTGGTATGGAGTTATCTGGGTGCGATAATTCAATCAAACCAAAAGCCGTTTGTAAGAAAATTAAACCAATTAGATAGGATAGACATTTAGCATCGGTCATTAACATATGAGGATAGAAGGCTACTTTAAGTGCGGAATCAATACCTGCAGGGTTACTAGAACCATTTAAATGTAAATAGAAGATGTGTAATACAATTAGAATGCAACCTACAAAAGGTAATATAAAGTGCAATACAAAGAATCGTTTTAATGTTACATCAGATACATAGTATCCACCGAGTAACCAAAGGTACTAAATATGGTATTGGAGAAAGGAGATTAGTAATGACTGTAGCACCCCAGAAACTCATCTGTCCCCATGGTAGTACATAACCGAGGAAAGCAGTGGCTATAGTAAGTAGATATAAAACTAAACCAGACATCCAAGCAGTAGTTAAATAACTATAGCTGGAGTTATACATACCTCGAGACATGTGTATTAAGATACACAAGAAGACGAAAGAAGCAGTTGTTGCATGCAACATCCTAAATTCCCATCCTGCTGCTACCTCTCTAACTAGATGTTGAACACTAGCAAATGCACAAGATGCTTCAGAAGTATATCGGAACGCTAAAGTGATACCTGTAATTATTTGGAGTACAAAGGTAATTGCAACTAAGAAACCAAAGTTATAGATGAATTTAGATTGAGAGCACACCGATAAAAGACGAAGGTGTGCCCGGAATAGACTCATGGAAATTTGGTGTGTTCTCGAAAACCATGCTAGCACAATAGAACTTCGTTAAATAACTACATATTAAAATGAGCGCATGTAAACTAGTCTTAAACACACCGCTCGTCACGTAACAAATCTCAAATCGTACTGTAGATTTTTATATATGTACCGTAACTATAACCATGGTGACATCCAATGTTCACGCTCATGGATTCAGTGTCCAGGACTACCTGGCGCTTAATAACGATTCCGTCTTCCAGCTTCCAAGCAAACATGATTACCGTGATATTGAAATCCAACACTTTTAGCTGTCTTAAGCAGTCCAGTGGGGTGGTGGTGTACTGCAATCATAAAAGAACTTGGTTGTCTGTATCTCAATAACCGGAGTCATCTTCAAGTATTCTAGGAACTATAATGTTCTTTGTTTATTCGATTTGAGTTATAACAGTTCTGGATCGCGGATTCATTTGTACAGAGACGAATAGCTACTTCAATAATGTGATAATAACGATACATGGCCTAGCTATGATCTTTATGTTCTTAATGCCTGCTTTGTACGGAGGATATGGTAACTTCTTTTGTACCAATATATATTGGTGGTTTCGGAAGTCGTTTTCCCAAGAACTAACGCGATCTCCTATTTTCTAGTACCATTAGGTTCTGTGTTGTTAACTCAAAGTATTTGTTTCCGAGTTTGGTAGTGGTCTTGGTTGGACAATGTATCCTCCACTAAGTACTAGCTTGATGGTGTTAAATCCAGAGGCAACTGATTGGATTATCGGAGGTCTTGCAGTACTAGGAATTAGTAGTATTTTTAAGTTCTATTAACTTCCTTGGTACTTGCGTCTTCATGGGTTCTAAATGCTGGTGCTAAGAACTATATTCTATATATCTGGGCTAATCATATTTACTGCCCTTATGTTAGTCTTCACTCTACCTATTCTTACTGGTGGATTAGTTATGATCCTTCTTGATCTACACGTAAACACTGAATTTTATGATTCTATGTATTCTGGTGATAGTGTACTTTATCAACATCTATTCTGGTTCTTCGGACATCCAGAGGTATACATTCTAATTTTACCTGCTTTTGGTGTAGTCTCGCAGACATTATCTATGTATGCTGCTAGATCTGTCTTCGGTGGACAATCTAATGATCTTAGCTATGGGTTGTATTTCTATTCTAGGTTCCTTAGTATGGGCACATCATATGATGACAGTCGGTCTAGAGGTAGATACCAGAGCTTATTTCTCTGCTATGACTATTATGATTGCAATTCCTACCGGTACTAAGATTTTCAACTGGTTAGGTACCTATATGGCTAGCCATACAACTACAAGAACTGTAGATCTATGGGCTGCTCTTAGTTTTATCCTATTGTTTACTCTAGGTGGTACTACAGGTGTAGTTATGGGTAACGCTGGTATGGATATTGCCCTACATGATACATACTATATTGTAGCTCATTTCCATTTCGTATTATCTCTTGGTGCAGTACTAGCTACTATATGTGGCTTTATCTTCTATAGCAGAGATATGTTCGGAGATACTGTAAATCTATTCCATGTAAATACCGGTGCTTCTCCATATTTAAGCATCTGGTTTGTAGTCTTCTTAGGTAGTATCTTATTAATTTTCATCCCTATGCATATACTTGGTTTCAACGTTATGCCAAGAGGATACCAGATTACCCTGATTATCTTTGTTATATTAATACATGGTGTTCAATTGGTTCTATATCCAAATAGTTATCATCTTAACTATGCTCTGCTAATGCACTTAACATGATGGTCATGAAAAGCACAAGAGAACTTGGATCCGGTAAACAAAGACCTTCAAGATCTAAACCAGTAGTCCAACTCGTAGTATATACTCCCCAGAAAAAGGTAGTTTATATCAACCTAGGAATCCCATTTTAGTAAGTGTAACATGGAGTCTAGCTTCAGTTGTTATCTGATTGGTATTGCATGCCCTGAGTACGTAAGGAAAAGGAAAGGTTAACCGCTATTTAAACACAACAGTTACCGTAGCTGTAGATGAATGCTAAATCTAGAGTATCTCTCCTAAGACACTGCATAACATATGAATGCTCCTTCCGCCATTCGTTGACTGTGTTTACCACGGGGAATTAGAACAGAATACCAAGTTCTTTATGATTGCAGTACACCACCACCCACTGGACTGCTTAAGACAGCTAAAAGTGTTGGATTTCAATATCACGGTAATCATGTTTGCTTGGAAGCTGTAGTCATTATAACTATTGATTTAGTATAAGCATAGAACCAATCCGGTAGTAAGATATACGATAGTAGCTAATCTACCATATAAGATATAAGTCGCTTGTGGAATAGCACTACCAATAATAATCAAGAAGATCATACTGTATACCCAAATAATTACCCATCCACTGACTACATTTCGAGTCATAAAATGTTGTCGTATCAACATTCGAGTATTCAAAGCTCGAATTTCAGATAAAAGAGCTAAGTTAATGAGAGAGGACATAAATACTAACAAACCACCGGTTTTGGATGGGATTACTTTTAACACCGCATAATATGCTAAAAGTACCATTCAGGTACGATATGAAGCGGAGTTACAAACCGGTTCACTGGTATGGAGTTATCTGGGTGCGATAATTCAATCAAACCAAAAGCCGTTTGTAAGAAAATTAAACCAATTAGATAGGATAGACATTTAGCATCGGTCATTAACATATGAGGATAGAAGGCTACTTTAAGTGCGGAATCAATACCTGCAGGGTTACTAGAACCATTTAAATGTAAATAGAAGATGTGTAATACAATTAGAATGCAACCTACAAAAGGTAATAAAAGTGCAATACAAAGAATCGTTTTAATGTTACATCAGATACATAGTATCCACCGAGTAACCAAGGTACTAAATATGGTATTGGAGAAAGGAGATTAGTAATGACTGTAGCACCCCAGAAACTCATCTGTCCCCATGGTAGTACATAACCGAGGAAAGCAGTGGCTATAGTAAGTAGATATAAAACTAAACCAGACATCCAAGCAGTAGTTAAATAACTATAGCTGGAGTTATACATACCTCGAGACATGTGTATTAAGATACACAAGAAGACGAAAGAAGCAGTTGTTGCATGCAACATCCTAAATTCCCATCCTGCTGCTACCTCTCTAACTAGATGTTGAACACTAGCAAATGCACAAGATGCTTCAGAAGTATATCGGAACGCTAAAGTGATACCTGTAATTATTTGGAGTACAAAGGTAATTGCAACTAAGAAACCAAAGTTATAAGATGAATTTAGATTGAGAGCACACCGATAAAAGACGAGGTGTGCCCGGAATAGACTCATGGAAATTTGGTGTGTTCTCGAAACCATGCTAGCACAATAGAACTTCGTTAAATAACTACATATTAAAATGAGCGCATGTAAACTAGTCTTAAACACACCGCTCGTCACGTAACAAATCTCAAATCGTACTGTAGATTTTATATATGTACCGTAACTATAACCATGGTGACATCCAATGTTCACGCTCATGGATTCAGTGTCCAGGACTACCTGGCGCTTAATAACGATTCCGTCTTCCAGCTTCCAAGCAAACATGATTACCGTGATATTGAAATCCAACTTTTAGCTGTCTTAAGCAGTCCAGTGGGGTGGTGGTGTACTGCAATCATAAAGAACTTGGTTGTCTGTATCTCATAACCGGAGTCATCTTCAGTATTCTAGGAACTATAATGTCTTTGTTTATTCGATTTGAGTTATACAGTTCTGGATCGCGGATCATTTGTACAGAGACGATAGCTACTTATAATGTGATAATAACGATACATGGCCTAGCTATGATCTTTATGTTCTTAATGCCTGCTTTGTACGGAGGATATGGTAACTTCTTTGTACCAATATATATTGGTGGTTCGGAAGTCGTTTTCCCAAGAACTAACGCGATCTCCTATT
>NW_021703989.1:0-5809 GCF_002563875.1 Besnoitia besnoiti
AACTGAAGCTAGACTCCATGTTACACTTACTAAAATGGGATTCCTAGGTTGATATAAACTACCTTTTTCTGGGGAGTATATACTACGAGTTGGACTACTGGTTTAGATCTTGAAGGTCTTTGTTTACCGGATCCAAGTTCTCTTGTGCTTTTCATGACCATCATGTTAAGTGCATTAAGTATAGTGGTATCCAGCGTAATATTGAAAAACCAACATTTGTATACAAGCTGTACGAATATCATGACATTCACTTTGGTAGTCGCCTTCTTAATGTTAGTCTGTACGGAATACACGGATCGGATTCTTGTTGGCCTGGCACCTGTTTAGTAACTGGATGAACGCTTTTTACGCCTGGTATGCATGGATAATACTCGACTCTTCTATAGTTTAACCGCTACTGCTGGGACTGTATATTATGTACTTACGGTAGTACTATCAAGCCTCTTCTTCCAAATAGATTTCATGGAAAACCTAAAATTCGCATGTTTGATTGACATTTAGCCGCTAATATACAATCATCCAAGATATATTTATCTATCGCAGGTTCGGTCTAATGTCCCGTTATACTATATAGATCACATGGCTTCTGGTACTTTGAGATCATGCTAACGGCGAGAAGGGAAGTGTGTTTCAAAGAAAAGGGATGTTTAGCCGGGAAGTTAGCGTCTAAAATATATAAACCGATAGTCTCAACTTAGATGCACAGATGGACATAATTAATCCTTGTACGGTTTGTACCTACTTGACTCCTCAGTTTAAGCAGAACTGTAGTTTCTCGGGACTAAAGTCAGCATAATCAATAAAAGGTTTGTTCAGCCACTGGTTCACCATCAACTACCTTGTTTCGACTTCGTACCGACTGTGTTATTGTAGCACATATCAATCCCTTAAATAGGGATATTATTCCCAAACAACCGGATCGTGTTGGCTAGGTGAACTAATCACGTTTCATAAATACAATCAGTGAAAGCTCTTTTGATTTCCATGAACGGAGTTACATATTAGATTCTCTTCGCTCCCATGGTATTTAGTAAGTTAACATTGAAACGTATCCAGTGTAAAGTTTGAACGTAATCCAGCTTTACCTTCTATGTTGTATGTTAACCAAATAAGTTTCATCGTTGTTGATATTTCATTGACATGTTGATAACATAAATACTAACAAACCACCGGTTTTGGATGGGATTACTTTTAACACCGCATAATATGCTAAAAAGTACCATTCAGGTACGATATGAAGCGGAGTTACAAACCGGTTCACTGGTATGGAGTTATCTGGGTGCGATAATTCAATCAAACCAAAAGCCGTTTGTAAGAAAATTAAACCAATTAGATAGGATAGACATTTAGCATCGGTCATTAACATATGAGGATAGAAGGCTACTTTAAGTGCGGAATCAATACCTGCAGGGTTACTAGAACCATTTAAATGTAAATAGAAGATGTGTAATACAATTAGAATGCAACCTACAAAAGGTAATATAAAGTGCAATACAAAGAATCGTTTTAATGTTACATCAGATACATAGTATCCACCGAGTAACCAAGGTACTAAATATGGTATTGGAGAAAGGAGATTAGTAATGACTGTAGCACCCCAGAAACTCATCTGTCCCCATGGTAGTACATAACCGAGGAAAGCAGTGGCTATAGTAAGTAGATATAAAACTAAACCAGACATCCAAGCAGTAGTTAAATAACTATAGCTGGAGTTATACATACCTCGAGACATGTGTATTAAGATACACAAGAAGACGAAAGAAGCAGTTGTTGCATGCAACATCCTAAATTCCCATCCTGCTGCTACCTCTCTAACTAGATGTTGAACACTAGCAAATGCACAAGATGCTTCAGAAGTATATCGGAACGCTAAAGTGATACCTGTAATTATTTGGAGTACAAAGGTAATTGCAACTAAGAAACCAAAGTTATAAGATGAATTTAGATTGAGAGCACACCGATAAAAGACGAGGTGTGCCCGGAATAGACTCATGGAAATTTGGTGTGTTCTCGAAACCATGCTAGCACAATAGAACTTCGTTAAATAACTACATATTAAAATGAGCGCATGTAAACTAGTCTTAAACACACCGCTCGTCACGTAACAAATCTCAAATCGTACTGTAGATTTTATATATGTACCGTAACTATAACCATGGTGACATCCAATGTTCAATCTTACCATACATAGTACTTTTATGATCCCAGGCTGGTTTAATAAGTCAAAGTTTAGCCGGGAAGTTAGCGTCTAAAATATATAACCGATAGTCTCAACTTAGATGCACAGATGGACATAATTAATGCTTGTACGGTTTTGTACCTACTTGACTCCTCAGTTTAAGTTAAGGAGTCCTTTGTTTACAGCTTGTACCGTTACTTTCAGGAGCATACCGTTAAATTCGATGATCTTATGTGTTCACTCAAATCGAATAAACAAAGACATTATAGTTCCTAGAATACTGAAGATGACTCCGGTTATGAGATACAGACAACCAAGTTCTTTATGATTGCAGTACACCACCACCCCACTGGACTGCTTAAGACAGCTAAAAGTGTTGGATTTCAATATCACGGTAATCATGTTTGCTTGGAAGCTGAAGACGGAATCGTTATTAAGCGCCAGGTAGTCCTGACACTGAATCCATGAGCGTGAACATTGGTATGTCACCATGGTTATAGTTACGGTACATATAATAAAATCTACAGTACGATTTGAGATTTGTTACGTGACGAGCGGTTGTGTTTAAGACTAGTTTTACATGCGCTCATTTTAATATGTAGTTATTTAACGAAGTTCTATTGTGCTAGCATGGTTTCGAGAACACACCAAATTTCCATGAGTCTATTCCGGGCACACCTCGTCTTTTTATCGGTGTGCTTCTCAATCTAAATTCATCTTATAACTTTGGGTTTCTTAGTTGCAATTACCTTTGTACTCCAAATAATTACAGGTATCACTTTAGCGTTTCCGATATACTTCTGAAGCATCTTGTGCATTTGCTAGTGTTCAACATCTAGTTAGAGAGGTAGCAGCAGGATGGGAATTTAGGATGTTGCATGCAACAACTGCTTCTTTCGTCTTCTTGTGTATCTTAATACACATGTCTCGAGGTATGTATAACTCCAGCTATAGTTATTTAACTACTGCTTGGATGTCTGGTTTAGTTTTATATCTACTTACTATAGCCACTGCTTTCCTCGGTTATGTACTACCATGGGGACAGATGAGTTTCTGGGGTGCTACAGTCATTACTAATCTCCTTTCTCCAATACCATATTTAGTACCTTGGTT
Source organism: Besnoitia besnoiti (assembly GCF_002563875.1). Lineage (NCBI taxonomy): Eukaryota > Apicomplexa > Conoidasida > Eucoccidiorida > Sarcocystidae > Besnoitia > Besnoitia besnoiti. The sequence continues at coordinate 3,293 of NW_021703989.1, forward strand.
ACTCGGTGGATACTATGTATCTGATGTAACATTAAAACGATTCTTTGTATTGCACTTTATATTACCTTTTGTAGGTTGCATTCTAATTGTATTACACATCTTCTATTTACATTTAAATGGTTCTAGTAACCCTGCAGGTATTGATTCCGCACTTAAAGTAGCCTTCTATCCTCATATGTTAATGACCGATGCTAAATGTCTATCCTATCTAATTGGTTTAATTTTCTTACAAACGGCTTTTGGTTTGATTGAATTATCGCACCCAGATAACTCCATACCAGTGAACCGGTTTTGTAACTCCGCTTCATATCGTACCTGAATGGTACTTTTTTAGCATATTATGCGGTGTTAAAAGTAATTCCCATCCAAAACCGGTGGTTTTTGTTAGTATTTATGTTTATCAACATGTCAATGAAATATCAACAACGATGAAACTTATTTGGTTAACATAACAACATAGAAGGTAAAGCTGGATTACGTTCAAACTTTACACTGCGATACGTTTCAATGTTAAACTTACTAAATACCATTGGGAGCGAAGAGAATCTAATATGTAACTCCGTTCATGGAAATCAAAAGAGCTTTCACGCTATCTCTAGTGCCTGTCGAGTCGCTCAAGGGAAAGATTTGATCCTGTATATGATTTAAGGGATGTAAAGGTGCTTCAGGGTCTAACCGTCGGGCCATCTGGATCCTCATATTCAAAGATAATTCTATTTAAGAAAGTTTTAGATAAACGACATGTGAAGAGTCGGACCAACTTTCACGCACGACGATAATTACCCGACAAGGATTTACCTACCTTTGGACCGTCATAATACAGCCGCCGTTTACATTTTACTGCACCGGGCAGGGATTATATACTATACCTCTACAGTGGTATTAGCAGTATCTAGTGTTGATTGTACAACAGACGCCTCTCCTTGTTCCACTACCTAACCATAATCTATTGTTCCAGATATTTAAGGAATGTACGCTTCATATAACTACACAACGTTATGCCAAGAAGGATACCAGATTACCCTGATTATCTTTGTTATATTAATACATGGTGTTCAATTGGTTCTATATCCACAATAGTTTATCATCTTAACTATGCTCTGCTAATGCACTTAACATGATGGTCATGAAAAGCACAAGAGAACTTGGATCCGGTAAACACAAAGAACCTTCAAGATCTAAACCAGTAGTCCAACTCGTAGTATATACTCCCCAGAAAAAAGGTAGTTTATATCAAACCTAGGAATCCCATTTTAGTAAGTGTAACATGGAGTCTAGCTTCAGTTGTTATCTGATTGGTATTGCATGCCCTGAGTTACGTAAGGAAAAGGAAAGGTTAACCGCTATTTAAACACAACAGTTACCGTAGCTGTAGATGAATGCTAAATCTAGAGTATCTCTCCTAAGACACTGCATAACATATGAATGCTCCTTCCGCCATTCGTTGACTGTGTTTACCACGGGGAATTAGAACAGAATACAAGTTCTTTGCCTGGAGGTTTGTTACGTTCCGTACAGTTGTAGGTAAAAGGTATGTTAGAGACTTAGACTAGCGTTGGAGCACATTGTTTCATTCGATAGTCCACTCAATCTTACCATACATAGTACTTTTATGATCCCAGGCTGGTTTAATAAGTCAAAGTTTAGCCGGGAAGTTAGCGTCTAAAATATATAACCGATAGTCTCAACTTAGATGCACAGATGGACATAATTAATCCTTGTACGGTTTGTACCTACTTGACTCCTCAGTTTAAGTTAAGGAGTCCTTTGTTTACAGCTTGTACCGTTACTTTCAGGAGCATACCGTTAAATTCGATGATCTTATGTGTTCACTCAAATCGAATAAACAAAGACATTATAGTTCCTAGAATACTGAAGATGACTCCGGTTATGAGATACAGACAACCAAGTTCTTTATGATTGCAGTACACCACCACCCCACTGGACTGCTTAAGACAGCTAAAAGTGTTGGATTTCAATATCCTACTACATTAAGATTATTCCACATCGGTTATGTTCTAGGCGTAATATATGGATTCTTGTTCTCACTCATCTTAACAGCGAGAGAAAACTACTACTCAGATGCTAGTCTAATCAGTAGCATCGTACTTGGAGTTATCATCTCTGAGACAGGATTATTTATCAGCTTTTTCTGGGGAGTATATACTACGAGTTGGACTACTGGTTTAGATCTTGAAGGTCTTTGTTTACCGGATCCAAGTTCTCTTGTGCTTTTCATGACCATCATGTTAAGTGCATTAGCAGAGCATAGTTAAGATGATAACTATTGTGGATATAGAACCAATTGAACACCATGTATTAATATCAAAGAATAATCAGGTAATCTGGTATCCTTCTTGGCATAACGTTGTGTAGTTATATGAAGCGTACATTCCTTAATATCTGGAACAATAGATTTATGGTTAGGTAGTAACCGTCTGTTGTACATCAACACTAGATACAAGGAACTTGACAAGCATTAATGATTTATATAAACGAAAGGACATGAGTCTACTG
>NW_021703990.1:0-11748 GCF_002563875.1 Besnoitia besnoiti
TTTTGTAGGTTGCATTCTAATTGTATTACACATCTTCTATTTACATTTAAATGGTTCTAGTAACCCTGCAGGTATTGATTCCGCACTTAAAGTAGCCTTCTATCCTCATATGTTAATGACCGATGCTAAATGTCTATCCTATCTAATTGGTTTAATTTTCTTACAAACGGCTTTTGGTTTGATTGAATTATCGCACCCAGATAACTCCATACCAGTGAACCGGTTTGTAACTCCGCTTCATATCGTACCTGAATGGTACTTTTAGCATATTATGCGGTGTTAAAAGTAATCCCATCCAAAACCGGTGGTTTGTTAGTATTTATGTTATCAACATGTCAATGAAATATCAACAACGATGAAACTTATTTGGTTAACATAACAACATAGAAGGTAAAGCTGGATTACGTTCAAACTTTACACTGGATACGTTTCAATGTTAACTTACTAAATACCATGGGAGCGAAGAGAATCTAATATGTAACTCCGTTCATGGAAATCAAAAGAGCTTTCACGCTATCTCTAGTGCCTGTCGAGTCGCTCAAGGAAGATTTGATCCTGTATATGATTTAAGGGATGTAAAGGTGCTCAGGGTCTAACCGTCGGGCCATCTGGATCCTCATATTCAAAGATAATTCTATTTAAGAAAGTTTTAGATAAACGACATGTGAAGAGTCGGACCAACTTTCACGCACGACGATAATTACCCGACAAGGATTTACCTACCTTTGGACCGTCATAAACAGCCGCCGTTTACATTTTACTGCACCGGGCAGGGATTATATACTATACCTCTACAGTGGTATTAGCAGTATCTAGTGTTGATGTACAACAGACGCTCTCCTTGTTCCACTACCTAACCATAATCTATTGTTCCAGATATTAAGGAATGTACGCTTCATATAACTACACAACGTTATGCCAAGAAGGATACCAGATTACCCTGATTATCTTTGTTATATTAATACATGGTGTTCAATTGGTTCTATATCCACAATAGTTATCATCTTAACTATGCTCTGCTAATGCACTTACATGATGGTCATGAAAAGCACAAGAGAACTTGGATCCGGTAAACAAAGACCTTCAAGATCTAAACCAGTAGTCCAACTCGTAGTATATACTCCCCAGAAAAAGGTAGTTTATATCAACCTAGGAATCCCATTTTAGTAAGTGTAACATGGAGTCTAGCTTCAGTTGTTATCTGATTGGTATTGCATGCCTGGTGACTTAGAATATGATTCTTATTAATGGGAGCACAGTTCCCTGGGTATCCAATCCAGTGCTCTGCCTTGGGCATTGAAACTAACCACAGTTCAACCCTGTATTATAAAATCCAGTAGACTCATGTCCTTGTCGTTTATATAAATCTATTAATGCTTGTCAAGTTCCTTGTATCTAGTTAGCTCACTGCGTACTTAGGATCAGACCAAAAGAGTTCACTAATGGTACTAGAAAATAGGAGATCGCGTTAGTTCTTGGGAAAACGACTTCCGAACCACCAATATATATTGGTACAAAGAAGTTACCATATCCTCCGTACAAAGCAGGCATTAAGAACATAAAGATCATAGCTAGGCCATGTATCGTTTATTATCACATTATAAGTAGCTATCGTCTCTGTACAAATGATCCGCGATCCAGAACTGTATAACTCAAATCGAATAAACAAAGACATTATAGTTCCTAGAATACTGAAGATGACTCCGGTTATGAGATACAGACAACCAAGTTCTTTATGATTGCAGTACACCACCACCCCACTGGACTGCTTAAGACAGCTAAAAGTGTTGGATTTCAATATCACGGTAATCATGTTTGCTTGGAAGCTGGAAGACGGAATCGTTATTAAGCGCCAGGTAGTCCTGGACACTGAATCCATGAGCGTGAACATTGGATGTCACCATGGTTATAGTTACGGTACATATATAAAATCTACAGTACGATTTGAGATTTGTTACGTGACGAGCGGTGTGTTTAAGACTAGTTTACATGCGCTCATTTTAATATGTAGTTATTTAACGAAGTTCTATTGTGCTAGCATGGTTTCGAGAACACACCAAATTTCCATGAGTCTATTCCGGGCACACTCGTCTTTTATCGGTGTGCTCTCAATCTAAATTCATCTTATAACTTTGGTTTCTTAGTTGCAATTACCTTTGTACTCCAAATAATTACAGGTATCACTTTAGCGTTCCGATATACTTCTGAAGCATCTTGTGCATTTGCTAGTGTTCAACATCTAGTTAGAGAGGTAGCAGCAGGATGGGAATTTAGGATGTTGCATGCAACAACTGCTTCTTTCGTCTTCTTGTGTATCTTAATACACATGTCTCGAGGTATGTATAACTCCAGCTATAGTTATTTAACTACTGCTTGGATGTCTGGTTTAGTTTTATATCTACTTACTATAAGCCACTGCTTTCCTCGGTTATGTACTACCATGGGACAGATGAGTTTCTGGGGTGCTACAGTCATTACTAATCTCCTTTCTCCAATACCATATTTAGTACCTTGGTTACTCGTGGATACTATGTATCTGATGTAACATTAAAACGATTCTTTGTATTGCACTTTATATTACCTTTTGTAGGTTGCATTCTAATTGTATTACACATCTTCTATTTACATTTAAATGGTTCTAGTAACCTGCAGGTATTGATTCCGCACTTAAAGTAGCCTTCTATCCTCATATGTTAATGACCGATGCTAAATGTCTATCCTATCTAATTGGTTTAATTTTCTTACAAACGGCTTTTGGTTTGATTGAATTATCGCACCCAGATAACTCCATACCAGTGAACCGGTTTGTAACTCCGTTCATATCGTACCTGAATGGTACTTTTTAGCATATCGCGCGTCCTTTAATTTAGCGTGGAGGGTGTAAAAAACCACCTTTTTGTTAGTATTTATGTTATCAACATGTCATGAACAACAACGATGAAACTTATTTGGTTAACATAACAACATAGAAGTAAACTGGATTACGTTCAAACTTTACACTGGATACGTTTCAATGTTAACTTACTAAATACCATGGGAGCGAAGAGAATCTAATATGTAACTCCGTTCATGGAAATCAAAAGAGCTTTCACATGATTGTATTATGAAACGTGATTAGTTCACCTAGCCAACACGATCCGGTTGTTTGGGAATAATATCCCTATTTAAGGGATTGATATGTGCTACAATAACACAGTCGGTACGAAGTCGAAACAAGGTAGTTGATGGTGAACCAGTGGCTGAACAAACCTTTTTATTGATTATGCTGACTTTAGTCCCGAGAAACTACAGTTCTGCTTAAACTGAGGAGTCAAGTAGGTACAAACCGTACAAGGATTAATTATGTCCATCTGTGCATCTAAGTTGAGACTATCGGTTATATATTTTTAGACGCTAACTTCCCGCTAAACATCCCTTTTCTTTGAAACACACTTCCCTTCTCGCCGTTAGCATGATCTCAAAGTACCAGAAGCTATGTGATCTATATAGTAATAACGGGACATTAGACCGAACCTGCGATAGATAAATATATCTTGGATGATTGTATATTAGCGGCTAAATGTCTATCAAACATGCGAATTTTAGGTTTTCCATGAAATCTATTTGGAAGAAGAGGCTTGATAGTACTACCGTAAGTACATAATATACAGTCCCAGCAGTAGCGGTTAAACTATAGAAGAGTCGAGTATTATCCATGCATACCAGGCGTAAAAAGCGTTCATTCCAGTTACTAAACAGGTGCCAGGCCAACAAGAATCCGATCGTGTATTCCGTACAGACTAACATTAAGAAGGCGACTACCAAAGTGAATGTCATGATATTCGTACAGCTTGTATACAAATGTTGGTTTTTCAAATATACGCTGGATACCACTATACTTAATGCACTTAACATGATGGTCATGAAAAGCACAAGAGAACTTGGATCCGGTAAACAAAGACCTTCAAGATCTAAACCAGTAGTCCAACTCGTAGTATATACTCCCCAGAAAAAGCTGATAAATAATCCTGTCTCAGAGATGATAACTCCAAGTACGATGCTACTGATTAGACTAGCATCTGAGTAGTAGTTTTCTCTCGCTGTTAAGATGAGTGAGAACAAGAATCCATATATTACGCCTAGAACATAACCGATGTGGAAATAATTCTTAATGTAGTAGGATATTGAAATCCAACACTTTTAGCTGTCTTAAGCAGTCCAGTGGGGTGGTGGTGTACTGCAATCATAAAGAACTTGTTGTCTGTATCTCATAACCGGAGTCATCTTCAGTATTCTAGGAACTATAATGTCTTTGTTTATTCGATTTGAGTTATACAGTTCTGGATCGCGGATCATTTGTACAGAGACGATAGCTACTTATAATGTGATAAATAACGATACATGGCCTAGCTATGATCTTTATGTTCTTAATGCCTGCTTTGTACGGAGGATATGGTAACTTCTTTGTACCAATATATATTGGTGGTTCGGAAGTCGTTTTCCCAAGAACTAACGCGATCTCCTATTTTCTAGTACCATTAGGTTCTGTGTTGTTAACTCAAAGTATTTGTTCCGAGTTTGGTAGTGGTCTTGGTTGGACAATGTATCCTCCACTAAGTACTAGCTTGATGGTGTTAAATCCAGAGGCAACTGATTGGATTATCGGAGGTCTTGCAGTACTAGGAATTAGTAGTATTTTAAGTTCTATTAACTTCCTTGGTACTTGCGTCTTCATGGGTTCTAATGCTGGTGCTAAGAACTATATTCTATATATCTGGGCTATCATATTTACTGCCCTTATGTTAGTCTTCACTCTACCTATTCTTACTGGTGGATTAGTTATGATCCTTCTTGATCTACACGTAAACACTGAATTTTATGATTCTATGTATTCTGGTGATAGTGTACTTTATCAACATCTATTCTGGTTCTTCGGACATCCAGAGGTATACATTCTAATTTTACCTGCTTTTGGTGTAGTCTCGCAGACATTATCTATGTATGCTGCTAGATCTGTCTTCGGTGGACAATCTATGATCTTAGCTATGGGTTGTATTTCTATTCTAGTTCCTTAGTATGGGCACATCATATGATGACAGTCGGTCTAGAGGTAGATACCAGAGCTTATTTCTCTGCTATGACTATTATGATTGCAATTCCTACGGTACTAAGATTTTCAACTGGTTAGGTACCTATATGGCTAGCCATACAACTACAAGAACTGTAGATCTATGGCTGCTCTTAGTTTTATCCTATTGTTTACTCTAGGTGGTACTACAGGTGTAGTTATGGGTAACGCTGGTATGGATATTGCCCTACATGATACATACTATATTGTAGCTCATTTCCATTTCGTATTATCTCTTGGTGCAGTACTAGCTACTATATGTGGCTTTATCTTCTATAGCAGAGATATGTTCGGAGATACTGTAAATCTATTCCATGTAAATACCGTGCTTCTCCATATTTAAGCATCTGGTTTGTAGTCTTCTTAGGTAGTATCTTATTAATTTTTCATCCCTATGCATATACTTGTTTCAACGTTATGCCAAGAAGGATACCAGATTACCCTGATTATCTTTGTTATATTAATACATGGTGTTCAATTGGTTCTATATCCACAATAGTTATCATCTTAACTATGCTCTGCTAATGCACTTAACATGATGGTCATGAAAAGCACAAGAGAACTTGGATCCGGTAAACAAAGACCTTCAAGATCTAAACCAGTAGTCCAACTCGTAGTATATACTCCCCAGAAAAAGGTAGTTTATATCAACCTAGGAATCCCATTTTAGTAAGTGTAACATGGAGTCTAGCTTCAGTTGTTATCTGATTGGTATTGCATGCCTGGTGACTTAGAATATGATTCTTATTAATGGGAGCACAGTTCCCTGGGTATCCAATCCAGTGCTCTGCCTTGGGCATTGAAACTAACCCACAGTTCAACCCTGTATTATAAAATCCAGTAGACTCATGTCCTTGTCGTTTATATAAATCTATTAATGCTTGTCAAGTTCCTTGTATCTAGTTAGCTCACTGCGTACTTAGGATCAGACCAAAAGAGTTCACTAATGGTACTAGAAAATAGGAGATCGCGTTAGTTCTTGGGAAAACGACTTCCGAACCACCAATATATATTGGTACAAAGAAGTTACCATATCCTCCGTACAAGCACTCAGCTAGTTATGAGAGACACTCACGAGCCCAAAACCATAACTTCGTAATCTCAATGGTTTGTGATAGAACCATAACACAATGATCTTTACACAGTTCAACCCTGTATTATAAAATCCAGTAGACTCATGTCCTTGTCGTTTATATAAATCTATTAATGCTTGTCAAGTTCCTTGTATCTAGTTAGCTCACTGCGTACTTAGGATCAGACCAAAAGAGTTCACTAATGGTACTAGAAAATGGAGATCGGTTAGTTCTTGGGAAAACGACTTCCGAACACCAATATATATTGTTACAAAGAAGTTACCATATCCTCCGTACAAAGCAGGCATTAAGAACATAAAGATCATAGCTAGGCCATGTATCGTTATTATCACATTATAAGTAGCTATCGTCTCTGTACAAATGATCCGCGATCCAGACTGTATAACTCAAATCGAATAAACAAAGACATTATAGTTCCTAGAATACTGAAGATGACTCGGTTATGAGATACAGACAACCAAGTTCTTTATGATTTGCAGTACACCACCACCCACTGGACTGCTTAAGACAGCTAAAAGTGTTGGATTCAATATCACGGTAATCATGTTTGCTTGGAAGCTGTATCATTATAACTATTGAATAGTATAAGCATAGAACCAATCCGGTAGTAAGATATACGATAGTAGCTAATCTACCATATAAGATATAAGTCGCTTGTGGAATAGCACTACCAATATAATCAAGAAGATCATACTGTATACCCAAATAATACCCATCCACTGACTACATTTCGATCATAAAATGTTGTCGTATCAACATTCGAGTATTCAAAGCTCGAATTTCAGATAAAAGAGCTAAGTTAATGAGAGAGACATAAATACTAACAAACCACCGGTTTTGGATGGGATTACTTTTAACACCGCATAATATGCTAAAAAGTACCATTCAGGTACGATATGAAGCGGAGTTACAAACCGGTTCACTGGTATGGAGTTATCTGGGTGCGATAATTCAATCAAACCAAAAGCCGTTTGTAAGAAAATTAAACCAATTAGATAATATGGTAGATAGGGAACAAACTGTCTCCAGACGTTCTTAACCCAGCTCACGTATTACATCTGACGGTGAACTAGCGTTCCTAACTGAATCTTGTTCAATAACAAGGGAGTAATGAGCCGACATGGAGGTGCTGATACAATCCGAGGATTAGAACTCCAATATTATCTGACCTGTTATCCCCGGCGTACCTTACACCGTTTATATGATTTAGAGATAGAATGTAATGTGGATTAATATCCACATGGTTTCTACAAAGTGTAGATATAAAATAGTGAATGGTTTCTGTAAAGATCTTGCATAACATACCTTTAGATTTGCTTAGCATTATAGAGCTTGTAGGCATGTAAGTAACTAAAGAACTATAGATACTTTGAGTGAAGAATACAAGATAGCTCCAACAATAACATGGCTAAAATGTATACCAGTTAAGATGAAAAGTCCATTACCAAATGCATTATCATTAATATAAAGAGATAGTCCTAAGTATTCCGTACAGACTAACATTAAGAAGGCGACTACCAAAGTGAATGTCATGATATTCGTACAGCTTGTATACAAATGTTGGTTTTTCAAATATACGCTGGATACCACTATACTTAATGCAGAGCATAGTTAAGATGATAACTATTGTGGATATAGAACCAATTGAACACCATGTATTAATATAACAAAGATAATCAGGGTAATCTGTATCCTTCTTGCATAACGTTGTTGTAGTTATATGAAGCGTACATTCCTTAATATCTGGAACAATAGATTATGGTTAGGTAGTGGAACAAGGAGAGCGTCTGTTGTACATCAACACTAGATACAAGGAACTTGACAAGCATTAATAGATTTATATAAACGACAAGGACATGAGTCTACTGGATTTTATAATACAGGGTTGAACTGTGGGTTAGTTTCAATGCCCAAGGCAGAGCACTGGATTGGATACCCAGGGAACTGTGCTCCCATTAATAAGAATCATATTCTAAGTCACCAGGCATGCAATACCAATCAGATAACAACTTGAAGCTAGACTCCATGTTACACTTACTAAAATGGGATTCCTAGGTTGATATAAACTACCTTTTTCTGGGAGTATATACTACGAGTTGGACTACTGGTTTAGATCTTGAAGGTCTTTGTTTACCGGATCCAAGTTCTCTTGTGCTTTTCATGACCATCATGTTAAGTGCATTAGCAGAGCATAGTTAAGATGATAACTATTGTGGATATAGAACAAATTGAACACCATGTATTAATATAACAAAGATAATCAGGGTAATCTGGTATCCTTCTTGGCATAACGTTGTGTAGTTATATGAAGCGTACATTCCTTAATATCTGGAACAATAGATTATGGTTAGGTAGTGGAACAAGGAGAGCGTCTGTTGTACATCAACACTAGATACTGCTAATACCACTGTAGAGGTATAGTATATAATCCCTGCCCGGTGCAGTAAAATGTAAACGGCGGCTGTATTATGACGGTCCAAAGGTAGGTAAATCCTTGTCGGGTAATTATCGTCGTGCGTGAAAGTTGGTCCGACTCTTCACATGTCGTTTATCTAAAACTTTCTTAAATAGAATTATCTTTGAATATGAGGATCCAGATGGCCCGACGGTTAGACCCTGAGCACCTTTACATCCCTTAAATCATATACAGGATCAAATCTTCCTTGAGCGACTCGACAGGCACTAGAGATAGCGTGAAAGCTCTTTTGATTTCCATGAACGGAGTTACATATTAGATTCTCTTCGCTCCCATGGTATTTAGTAAGTTAACATTGAAACGTATCCAGTGTAAAGTTTGAACGTAATCCAGCTTTACCTTATGTTGTTATGTTAACCAAATAAGTTTCATCGTTGTTGATATTTCATTGACATGTTGATAACATAAATACTAACAAACCACCGGTTTTGGATGGGATTACTTTTAACACCGCATAATATGCTAAAAAGTACCATTCAGGTACGATATGAAGCGGAGTTACAAACCGGTTCACTGGTATGGAGTTATCTGGGTGCGATAATTCGACATAGCTGTGATGTTAAGGAGCATAGGAGATGCTACACGCCTTAATTGGTACTGCATTGATATATTATCGTACAAGCACTCAGCTAGTTATTGAGAGACACTCACGAGCCCAAAACCATAACTTCGTAATCTCAATGGTTTTGTGATAGAACCATAACACAAATGATCTTTACACAGTTCAACCCTGTATTATAAAATCCAGTAGACTCATGTCCTTGTCGTTTATATAAATCTATTAATGCTTGTCAAGTTCCTTGTATCTAGTTAGCTCACTGCGTACTTAGGATCAGACCAAAAGAGTTCACTAATGGTACTAGAAAATAGGAGATCGCGTTAGTTCTTGGAAAACGACTTCCGAACCACCAATATATATTGGTACAAAGAAGTTACCATATCCTCCGTACAAAGCAGGCATTAAGAACATAAAGATCATAGCTAGGCCATGTATCGTTATTATCACATTATAAGTAGCTATCGTCTCTGTACAAATGATCCGCGATCCAGAACTGTATAACTCAAATCGAATAAACAAAGACATTATAGTTCCTAGAATACTGAAGATGACTCCGGTTATGAGATACAGACAACCAAGTTCTTTATGATTGCAGTACACCACCACCCCACTGGACTGCTTAAGACAGCTAAAAGTGTTGGATTTCAATATCCTACTACATTAAGATTATTCCACATCGGTTATGTTCTAGGCGTAATATATGGATTCTTGTTCTCACTCATCTTAACAGCGAGAGAAAACTACTACTCAGATGCTAGTCTAATCAGTAGCATCGTACTTGGAGTTATCATCTCTGAGACAGGATTATTTATCTTTTTCTGGGGAGTATATACTACGAGTTGGACTACTGGTTATCTTGAAGGTCTTTGTTTACCGGATCCAAGTTCTTTGTGCTTTTCATGACCATCATGTTAAGTGCATTAAGTATAGTGGTATCCAGCGTATATTTGAAAAACCAACATTTGTATACAAGCTGTACGAATATCATGACATTCACTTTGGTAGTCGCCTTCTTAATGTTAGTCTGTACGGAATACACGGATCGGATTCTTGTTGGCCTGGCACCTGTTTAGTAACTGGATGAACGCTTTTTACGCCTGGTATGCATGGATAATACTCGACTCTTCTATAGTTTAACCGCTACTGCTGGGACTGTATATTATGTACTTACGGTAGTACTATCAAGCCTCTTCTTCCAAATAGATTTCATGGAAAACCTAAAATTCGCATGTTTGATTGACATTTAGCATCGGTCATTAACATATGAGGATAGAAGGCTACTTTAAGTGCGGAATCAATACCTGCAGGGTTACTAGAACCATTTAAATGTAAATAGAAGATGTGTAATACAATTAGAATGCAACCTACAAAAGGTAATATAAAGTGCAATACAAAGAATCGTTTTAATGTTACATCAGATACATAGTATCCACCGAGTAACCAAGGTACTAAATATGGTATTGGAGAAAGGAGATTAGTAATGACTGTAGCACCCCAGAAACTCATCTGTCCCCATGGTAGTACATAACCGAGGAAAGCAGTGGCTATAGTAAGTAGATATAAAACTAAACCAGACATCCAAGCAGTAGTTAAATAACTAGCTGGAGTTATACATACCTCGAGACATGTGTATTAAGATACAAGAAGACGAAAGAAGCAGTTGTTGCATGCAACATCCTAAATTCCCATCCTGCTGCTACCTCTCTAACTAGATGTTGAACACTAGCAAATGCACAAGATGCTTCAGAAGTATATCGGAACGCTAAAGTGATACCTGTAATTATTTGGAGTACAAAGGTAATTGCAACTAAGAAACCAAAGTTATAAGATGAATTTAGATTGAGAGCACACCGATAAAAGACGAGGTGTGCCCGGAATAGACTCATGGAAATTTGGTGTGTTCTCGAAACCATGCTAGCACAATAGAACTTCGTTAAATAACTACATATTAAAATGAGCGCATGTAAACTAGTCTTAAACACACCGCTCGTCACGTAACAAATCTCAAATCGTACTGTAGATTTTATATATGTACCGTAACTATAACCATGGTGACATCCAATGTTCACGCTCAATCTTACCATACATAGTACTTTTATGATCCCAGGCTGGTTTAATAAGTCAAAGTTTAGCCGGAAGTTAGCGTCTAAAATATATAACGATAGTCTCAACTTAGATGCACAGATGGACATAATTAATCCTTGTACGGTTTGTACCTACTTGACTCCTCAGTTTAAGTTAAGGAGTCCTTTGTTACAGCTTGTACGTTACTTTCAGGAGCATACCGTTAAATTCGATGATCTTATGTGTTCACTCAAATCGAATAAACAAAGACATTATAGTTCCTAGAATACTGAAGATGACTCCGGTTATGAGATACAGACAACCAAGTTCTTTATGATTGCAGTACACCACCACCCCACTGGACTGCTTAAGACAGCTAAAAGTGTTGGATTTCAATATCCTACTACATTAAGATTATTCCACATCGGTTATGTTCTAGGCGTAATAT
>NW_021703991.1:0-5996 GCF_002563875.1 Besnoitia besnoiti
TCAGATAACAACTGAAGCTAGACTCCATGTTACACTTACTAAAATGGGATTCCTAGGTTGATATAAACTACCTTTTTCTGGGGAGTATATACTACGAGTTGGACTACTGGTTTAGATCTTGAAGGTCTTTGTTTACCGGATCCAAGTTCTCTTGTGCTTTTCATGACCATCATGTTAAGTGCATTAGCAGAGCATAGTTAAGATGATAACTATTGTGGATATAGAACCAATTGAACACATGTATTAATATAACAAAGATAATCAGGGTAATCTGGTATCCTTCTTGGCATAACGTTGTGTAGTTATATGAAGCGTACATTCCTTAATATCTGGAACAATATTATGTTTAGGTAGTGGAACAAGGAGAGCGTCTGTTGTACATCAACACTAGATACTGCTAATACCACTGTAGAGGTATAGTATATAATCCCTGCCCGGTGCAGTAAAATGTAAACGGCGGCTGTATTATGACGGTCCAAAGGTAGGTAAATCCTTGTCGGGTAATTATCGTCGTGCGTGAAAGTTGGTCCGACTCTTCACATGTCGTTTATCTAAAACTTTCTTAAATAGAATTATCTTTGAATATGAGGATCCAGATGGCCCGACGGTTAGACCCTGAGCACCTTTACATCCCTTAAATCATATACAGGATCAAATCTTCCTTGAGCGACTCGACAGGCACTAGAGATAGCGTGAAAGCTCTTTTGATTTCCATGAACGGAGTTACATATTAGATTCTCTTCGCTCCCATGGTATTTAGTAAGTTAACATTGAAACGTATCCAGTGTAAAGTTTGAACGTAATCCAGCTTTACCTTCTATGTTGTTATGTTAACCAAATAAGTTTCATCGTTGTTGATATTTCATTGACATGTTGATAACATAAATACTAACAAACCACCGGTTTTGGATGGGATTACTTTTAACACCGCATAATATGCTAAAAAGTACCATTCAGGTACGATATGAAGCGGAGTTACAAACCGGTTCACTGGTATGGAGTTATCTGGGTGCGATAATTCGACATAGCTGTGATGTTAAGGAGCATAGGAGATGCTACACGCCTTAATTGGTACTGCATTGATATAATTATCGTACAAGCACTCAGCTAGTTATTGAAACACACTTCCCTTCTCGCCGTTAGCATGATCTCAAAGTACCAGAAGCCATGTGATCTATATAGTATAACGGGACATTAGACCGAACCTGCGATAGATAAATATATCTTGGATGATTGTATATTAGCGGCTAAATGTCAATCAAACATGCGAATTTTAGGTTTTCCATGAAATCTATTTGGAAGAAGAGGCTTGATAGTACTACCGTAAGTACATAATATACAGTCCCAGCAGTAGCGGTTAAACTATAGAAGAGTCGAGTATTATCCATGCATACCAGGCGTAAAAGCGTTCATCAGTTACTAAACAGGTGCCAGGCCAACAGAATCCGATCCGTGTATTCCGTACAGACTAACATTAAGAAGGCGACTACCAAAGTGAATGTCATGATATTCGTACAGCTTGTATACAAATGTTGGTTTTTCAAATATACGCTGGATACCACTATACTTAATGCACTTAACATGATGGTCATGAAAAGCACAAGAGAACTTGGATCCGGTAAACAAAGACCTTCAAGATCTAAACCAGTAGTCCAACTCGTAGTATATACTCCCCAGAAAAAGGTAGTTTATATCAACCTAGGAATCCCATTTTAGTAAGTGTAACATGGAGTCTAGCTTCAGTTGTTATCTGATTGGTATTGCATGCCCTGAGTACGTAAGGAAAAGGAAAGGTTAACCGCTATTTAAACACAACAGTTACCGTAGCTGTAGATGAATGCTAAATCTAGAGTATCTCTCCTAAGACACTGCATAACATATGAATGCTCCTTCCGCCATTCGTTGACTGTGTTTACCACGGGGAATTAGAACAGAATACCAAGTTCTTTGCCTGGAGGTTTGTTACGTTCCGTACAGTTGTAGGTAAAAGGTATGTTAGAGACTTAGACTAGCGTTGGAGCACATTGTTTCATTCGATAGTCCACGCTCAATCTTACCATACATAGTACTTTTATGATCCCAGGCTGGTTTAATAAGTCAAAGTTTAGCCGGGAAGTTAGCGTCTAAAATATATAACCGATAGTCTCAACTTAGATGCACAGATGGACATAATTAATCCTTGTACGGTTTGTACCTACTTGACTCCTCAGTTTAAGCAGAACTGTAGTTTCTCGGGACTAAAGTCAGCATAATCAATAAAAAGGTTTGTTCAGCCACTGGTTCACCATCAACTACCTTGTTTCGACTTCGTACCGACTGTGTTATTGTAGCACATATCAATCCCTTAAATAGGGATTTATTCCCAAACAACCGGATCGTGTTGGCTAGGTGAACTAATCACGTTTCATAAATACAATCAGTGAAAGCTCTTTTGATTTCCATGAACGGAGTTACATATTAGATTCTCTTCGCTCCATGGTATTTAGTAAGTTAACATTGAAACGTATCCAGTGTAAAGTTTGAACGTAATCCAGCTTTACCTTCTATGTTGTTATGTTAACCAAATAAGTTTCATCGTTGTTGATATTTCATTGACATGTTGATAACATAAATACTAACAAACCACCGGTTTTGGATGGGATTACTTTTAACACCGCATAATATGCTAAAAAGTACCATTCAGGTACGATATGAAGCGGAGTTACAAACCGGTTCACTGGTATGGAGTTATCTGGGTGCGATAATTCGACATAGCTGTGATTTAAGGAGCATAGGAGATGCTACACGCCTTAATTGGTACTGCATATGTACAAGCACTCAGCGATTAACGTAATCTCAATGGTTTGTGAGAGAACCTGTATTATAAAATATAGACTCATGAGCTTTCAAGTATCCAACGGACTTCACCTACAGTAATTTCTTAATATGGTTCAGGTTACGTAAACCACAATGAGTGTATTCCAGTACTCATACCAGTTATCACTCATTACTTATCCTTGTACCGCGTTAAAAACGAAATCTTATATATACTTGTAGCGATATGTTCAACCTGTATTGTAGGTCTAGCTTGTCAAGTTCCTTGTATCTAGTTAGCTCACTGCGTACTTAGGATCAGACCAAAAGAGTTCACTAATGGTACTAGAAAATAGGAGATCGCGTTAGTTCTTGGGAAAACGACTTCCGAACCACCAATATATATTGGTACAAAGAAGTTACCATATCCTCCGTACAAAGCAGGCATTAAGAACATAAAGATCATAGCTAGGCCATGTATCGTTATTATCACATTATAAGTAGCTATCGTCTCTGTACAAATGATCCGCGATCCAGAACTGTATAACTCAAATCGAATAAACAAAGACATTATAGTTCCTAGAATACTGAAGATGACTCCGGTTATGAGATACAGACAACCAAGTTCTTTATGATTGCAGTACACCACCACCCCACTGGACTGCTTAAGACAGCTAAAAGTGTTGGATTTCAATATCACGGTAATCATGTTTGCTTGGAAGCTGTAGTCATTATAACTATTGATTTAGTATAAGCATAGAACCAATCCGGTAGTAAGATATACGATAGTAGCTAATCTACCATATAAGATATAAGTCGCTTGTGGAATAGCACTACCAATAATAATCAAGAAGATCATACTGTATACCCAAATAATTACCCATCCACTGACTACATTTCGAGTCATAAAATGTTGTCGTATCAACATTCGAGTATTCAAAGCTCGAATTTCAGATAAAAGAGCTAAGTTAATGAGAGAGGACATAAATACTAACAAACCACCGGTTTTGGATGGGATTACTTTTAACACCGCATAATATGCTAAAAAGTACCATTCAGGTACGATATGAAGCGGAGTTACAAACCGGTTCACTGGTATGGAGTTATCTGGGTGCGATAATTCAATCAAACCAAAAGCCGTTTGTAAGAAAATTAAACCAATTAGATAATATGGTAGATAGGGAACAAACTGTCTCCAGACGTTCTTAACCCAGCTCACGTATTACATCTGACGGTGAACTAGCGTTCCTAACTGAATCTTGTTCAATAACAAGGGAGTAATGAGCCGACATGGAGGTGCTGATACAATCCGAGGATTAGAACTCCCAATATTATCTGACCTGTTATCCCGGCGTACCTTACGACCGTTATATGATTTAGAGATAGAATGTAATGTGGATTAATATCCACATGGTTTCTACAAAGTGTAGATATAAAATAGTGAATGGTTCTGTAAAGATCTTGCATAACATACCTTTAGATTTGCTTAGCATTATAGAGCTTGTAGGCATGTAAGTAACTAAAGAACTATAGATACTTTGAGTGAAGAATACAAGGATAGCTCCAACAATAACATGGCTAAAATGTATACCAGTTAAGATGAAAAGTCCATTACCAAATGCATTATCATTAATATAAAGAGATAGTCCTAAGTATTCCGTACAGACTAACATTAAGAAGGCGACTACCAAAGTGAATGTCATGATATTCGTACAGCTTGTATACAAATGTTGGTTTTTCAAATATACGCTGGATACCACTATACTTAATGCAGAGCATAGTTAAGATGATAACTATTGTGGATATAGAACCAATTGAACACCATGTATTAATATAACAAAGATAATCAGGGTAATCTGGTATCCTTCTTGGCATAACGTTGAAACCAAGTATATGCATAGGGATGAAAATTAATAAGATACTACCTAAGAAGACTACAAACCAGATGCTTAAATATGGAGAAGCACCGGTATTTACATGGAATAGATTTACAGTATCTCCGAACATATCTCTGCTATAGAAGATAAAGCCACATATAGTAGCTAGTACTGCACCAAGAGATAATACGAAATGGAAATGAGCTACAATATAGTATGTATCATGTAGGGCAATATCCATACCAGCGTTACCCATAACTACACCTGTAGTACCACCTAGAGTAAACAATAGGATAAAACTAAGAGCAGCCCATAGATCTACAGTTCTTGTAGTTGTATGGCTAGCCATATAGGTACCTAACCAGTTGAAAATCTTAGTACCGGTAGGAATTGCAATCATAATAGTCATAGCAGAGAAATAAGCTCT
Source organism: Besnoitia besnoiti (assembly GCF_002563875.1). Classification (NCBI taxonomy): domain Eukaryota; phylum Apicomplexa; class Conoidasida; order Eucoccidiorida; family Sarcocystidae; genus Besnoitia; species Besnoitia besnoiti. Next base: position 5,098 of record NW_021703991.1, read on the forward strand.
GGTATCTACCTCTAGACCGACTGTCATCATATGATGTGCCCATACTAAGGAACCTAGAATAGAAATACAACCCATAGCTAAGATCATAGATTGTCCACCGAAGACAGATCTAGCAGCATACATAGATAATGTCTGCGAGACTACACCAAAAGCAGGTAAAATTAGAATGTATACCTCTGGATGTCCGAAGAACCAGAATAGATGTTGATAAAGTACACTATCACCAGAATACATAGAATCATAAAATTCAGTGTTTACGTGTAGATCAAGAAGGATCATAACTAATCCACCAGTAAGAATAGGTAGAGTGAAGACTAACATAAGGGCAGTAAATATGATAGCCCAGATATATAGAATATAGTTCTTAGCACCAGCATTAGAACCCATGAAGACGCAAGTACCAAGGAAGTTAATAGAACTTAAAATACTACTAATTCCTAGTACTGCAAGACCTCCGATAATCCAATCAGTTGCCTCTGGATTTAACACCATCAAGCTAGTACTTAGTGGAGGATACATTGTCCAACCAAGACCACTACCAAACTCGGAACAAATACTTTGAGTTAACAACACAGAACCTAATGGTACTAGAAAATAGGAGATCGCGTTAGTTCTTGGGAAAACGACTTCCGAACCACCAATATATATTGGTACAAAGAAGTTACCATATCCTCCGTACAAAGCAGGCATTAAGAACATAAAGATCATAGCTAGGCCATGTATCGTTATTATCACATTATAAGTAGCTATCGTCTCTGTACAAATGATCCGCGATCCAGAACTGTATAAACTCAAATCGAATAAACAAAGACATTATAGTTCCTAGAATACTGAAGATGACTCCGGTTATGAGATACAGACAACCAAGTTCTTTATGATTGCAGTACACCACCCCACTG
>NW_021703992.1:0-8000 GCF_002563875.1 Besnoitia besnoiti
TACAGTTCTGGATCGCGGATCATTTGTACAGAGACGATAGCTACTTATAATGTGATAATAACGATACATGGCCTAGCTATGATCTTTATGTTCTTAATGCCTGCTTTGTACGGAGGATATGGTAACTTCTTTGTACCAATATATATTGGTGGTTCGGAAGTCGTTTTCCCAAGAACTAACGCGATCTCCTATTTCTAGTACCATTAGGTTCTGTGTTGTTAACTCAAAGTATTTGTTCCGAGTTTGGTAGTGGTCTTGGTTGGACAATGTATCCTCCACTAAGTACTAGCTTGATGGTGTTAAATCCAGAGGCAACTGATTGGATTATCGGAGGTCTTGCAGTACTAGGAATTAGTAGTATTTTAAGTTCTATTAACTTCCTTGGTACTTGCGTCTTCATGGGTTCTAATGCTGGTGCTAAGAACTATATTCTATATATCTGGGCTATCATATTTACTGCCCTTATGTTAGTCTTCACTCTACCTATTCTTACTGGTGGATTAGTTATGATCCTTCTTGATCTACACGTAAACACTGAATTTTATGATTCTATGTATTCTGGTGATAGTGTACTTTATCAACATCTATTCTGGTTCTTCGGACATCCAGAGGTATACATTCTAATTTATTACACATCTTCTATTTACATTTAAATGGTTCTAGTAACCCTGCAGGTATTGATTCCGCACTTAAAGTAGCCTTCTATCCTCATATGTTAATGACCGATGCTAAATGTCTATCCTATCTAATTGGTTTAATTTTCTTACAAACGGCTTTTGGTTTGATTGAATTATCGCACCCAGATAACTCCATACCAGTGAACCGGTTTGTAACTCCGCTTCATATCGTACCTGAATGGTACTTTTTAGCATATTATGCGGTGTTAAAAGTAATCCCATCCAAAACCGGTGGTTTGTTAGTATTTATGTCCTCTCTCATTAACTTAGCTCTTTTATCTGAAATTCGAGCTTTGAATACTCGAATGTTGATACGACAACATTTTATGACTCGAAATGTAGTCAGTGGATGGGTAATTATTTGGTATACAGTATGATCTTCTTGATTATTATTGGTAGTGCTATTCCCAAGCGACTTATATCTTATATGGTAGATTAGCTACTATCGTATATCTTACTACCGGATTGGTTCTATGCTTATACTAAATCAATAGTTATAATGACTACAGCTTCCAAGCAAACATGATTACCGTGATATTGAAATCCAACACTTTTAGCTGTCTTAAGCAGTCCAGTGGGGTGGTGGTGTACTGCAATCATAAAGAACTTGGTATTCTGTTCTAATTCCCCGTGGTAAACACAGTCAACGAATGGCGGAAGGAGCATTCATATGTTATGCAGTGTCTTAGGAGAGATACTCTAGATTTAGCATTCATCTACAGCTACGGTAACTGTTGTGTTTAAATAGCGGTTAACCTTTCCTTTTCCTTACGTACTCAGGGCATGCAATACCAATCAGATAACAACTGAAGCTAGACTCCATGTTACACTTACTAAAATGGGATTCCTAGGTTGATATAAACTACCTTTTTCTGGGGAGTATATACTACGAGTTGGACTACTGGTTTAGATCTTGAAGGTCTTTGTTTACCGGATCCAAGTTCTCTTGTGCTTTCATGACCATCATGTTAAGTGCATTAAGTATAGTGGTATCCAGCGTATATTTGAAAAACCAACATTTGTATACAAGCTGTACGAATATCATGACATTCACTTTGGTAGTCGCCTTCTTAATGTTAGTCTGTACGGAATACACGGATCGGATTCTTGTTGGCCTGGCACCTGTTTAGTAACTGGATGAACGCTTTTTACGCCTGGTATGCATGGATAATACTCGACTCTTCTATAGTTTAACCGCTACTGCTGGGACTGTATATTATGTACTTACGGTAGTACTATCAAGCCTCTTCTTCCAAATAGATTTCATGGAAAACCTAAAATTCGCATGTTTGATTGACATTTAGCCGCTAATATACAATCATCCAAGATATATTTATCTATCGCAGGTTCGGTCTAATGTCCCGTTATACTATATAGATCACATGGCTTCTGGTACTTTGAGATCATGCTAACGGCGAGAAGGGAAGTGTGTTTCAATAACTAGCTGAGTGCTTGTACGATAATTATATCAATGCAGTACCAATTAAGGCGTGTAGCATCTCCTATGCTCCTTAACATCACAGCTATGTCGAATTATCGCACCCAGATAACTCCATACCAGTGAACCGGTTTGTAACTCCGCTTCATATCGTACCTGAATGGTACTTTTTAGCATATTATGCGGTGTTAAAAGTAATCCCATCCAAAACCGGTGGTTTGTTAGTATTTATGTTATCAACATGTCAATGAAATATCAACAACGATGAAACTTATTTGGTTAACATAACAACATAGAAGGTAAAGCTGGATTACGTTCAAACTTTACACTGGATACGTTTCAATGTTAACTTACTAAATACCATGGGAGCGAAGAGAATCTAATATGTAACTCCGTTCATGGAAATCAAAAGAGCTTTCACTGATTGTATTTATGAAACGTGATTAGTTCACCTAGCCAACACGATCCGGTTGTTTGGGAATAATATCCCTATTTAAGGGATTGATATGTGCTACAATAACACAGTCGGTACGAAGTCGAAACAAGGTAGTTGATGGTGAACCAGTGGCTGAACAAACCTTTTTATTGATTATGCTGACTTTAGTCCCGAGAAACTACAGTTCTGCTTAAACTGAGGAGTCAAGTAGGTACAAACCGTACAAGGATTAATTATGTCCATCTGTGCATCTAAGTTGAGACTATCGGTTATATATTTTAGACGCTAACTTCCCGGCTAAACTTTGACTTATTAAACCAGCCTGGGATCATAAAAGTACTATGTATGGTAAGATTGAGCGTGAACATTGGATGTCACCATGGTTATAGTTACGGTACATATATAAAATCTACAGTACGATTTGAGATTTGTTACGTGACGAGCGGTGTGTTTAAGACTAGTTTACATGCGCTCATTTTAATATGTAGTTATTTAACGAAGTTCTATTGTGCTAGCATGGTTTCGAGAACACACCAAATTTCCATGAGTCTATTCCGGGCACACCTCGTCTTTTATCGGTGTGCTCTCAATCTAAATTCATCTTATAACTTTGGTTTCTTAGTTGCAATTACCTTTGTACTCCAAATAATTACAGGTATCACTTTAGCGTTCCGATATACTTCTGAAGCATCTTGTGCATTTGCTAGTGTTCAACATCTAGTTAGAGAGGTAGCAGCAGGATGGGAATTTAGGATGTTGCATGCAACAACTGCTTCTTTCGTCTTCTTGTGTATCTTAATACACATGTCTCGAGGTATGTATAACTCCAGCTATAGTTATTTAACTACTGCTTGGATGTCTGGTTTAGTTTTATATCTACTTACTATAGCCACTGCTTTCCTCGGTTATGTACTACCATGGGGACAGATGAGTTTCTGGGGTGCTACAGTCATTACTAATCTCCTTTCTCCAATACCATATTTAGTACCTTGGTTACTCGGTGGATACTATGTATCTGATGTAACATTAAAACGATTCTTTGTATTGCACTTTATATTACCTTTTGTAGGTTGCATTCTAATTGTATTACACATCTTCTATTTACATTTAAATGGTTCTAGTAACCCTGCAGGTATTGATTCCGCACTTAAAGTAGCCTTCTATCCTCATATGTTAATGACCGATGCTAAATGTCTATCCTATCTAATTGGTTTAATTTCTTACAAACGGCTTTTGGTTTGATTGAATTATCGCACCCAGATAACTCCATACCAGTGAACCGGTTTGTAACTCCGCTTCATATCGTACCTGAATGGTACTTTTTAGCATATTATGCGGTGTTAAAAGTAATCCCATCCAAAACCGGTGGTTTGTTAGTATTTATGTCCTCTCTCATTAACTTAGCTCTTTTATCTGAAATTCGAGCTTTGAATACTCGAATGTTGATACGACAACATTTTATGACTCGAAATGTAGTCAGTGGATGGGTAATTATTTGGGTATACAGTATGATCTTCTTGATTATTATTGGTAGTGCTATTCCACAAGCGACTTATATCTTATATGGTAGATTAGCTACTATCGTATATCTTACTACCGGATTGGTTCTATGCTTATACTAAATCAATAGTTATAATGACTACAGCTTCCAAGCAAACATGATTACCGTGATATTGAAATCCAACACTTTTAGCTGTCTTAAGCAGTCCAGTGGGGTGGTGGTGTACTGCAATCATAAAGAACTTGGTTGTCTGTATCTCATAACCGGAGTCATCTTCAGTATTCTAGGAACTATAATGTCTTTGTTTATTCGATTTGAAGTGGAATTTATGGGGCGTCACGTATAGCTTTCATTTGGGCCTAGCTATGCTTTTATGTGTGCCTCGATTTGAGGATATCATTTGGAGACGATAGCTACTTATAATGTGATAATAACTACATGGCTAGCTATGATCTTCTTAATGCATATGGTGTACCAATATATATTGGTGGTTCGGAAGTCGTTTTCCCAAGAACTAACGCGATCTCCTATTTTCTAGTACCATTAGGTTCTGTGTTGTTAACTCAAAGTATTTGTTCCGAGTTTGGTAGTGGTCTTGGTTGGACAATGTATCCTCCACTAAGTACTAGCTTGATGGTGTTAAATCCAGAGGCAACTGATTGGATTATCGGAGGTCTTGCAGTACTAGGAATTAGTAGTATTTTAAGTTCTATTAACTTCCTTGGTACTTGCGTCTTCATGGGTTCTAATGCTGGTGCTAAGAACTATATTCTATATATCTGGGCTATCATATTTACTGCCCTTATGTTAGTCTTCACTCTACCTATTCTTACTGGTGGATTAGTTATGATCCTTCTTGATCTACACGTAAACACTGAATTTTATGATTCTATGTATTCTGGTGATAGTGTACTTTATCAACATCTATTCTGGTTCTTCGGACATCCAGAGGTATACATTCTAATTTTACCTGCTTTTGGTGTAGTCTCGCAGACATTATCTATGTATGCTGCTAGATCTGTCTTCGGTGGACAATCTATGATCTTAGCTATGGGTTGTATTTCTATTCTAGGTTCCTTAGTATGGGCACATCATATGATGACAGTCGGTCTAGAGGTAGATACCAGAGCTTATTTCTCTGCTATGACTATTATGATTGCAATTCCTACCGGTACTAAGATTTTCAACTGGTTAGGTACCTATATGGCTAGCCATACAACTACAAGAACTGTAGATCTATGGGCTGCTCTTAGTTTTATCCTATTGTTTACTCTAGGTGGTACTACAGGTGTAGTTATGGGTAACGCTGGTATGGATATTGCCCTACATGATACATACTATATTGTAGCTCATTTCCATTTCGTATTATCTCTTGGTGCAGTACTAGCTACTATATGTGCTTTATCTTCTATAGCAGAGATATGTTCGGAGATACTGTAAATCTATTCCATGTAAATACCGGTGCTTCTCCATATTTAAGCATCTGGTTTGTAGTCTTCTTAGGTAGTATCTTATTAATTTTCATCCCTATGCATATACTTGGTTTCAACGTTATGCCAAGAAGGATACCAGATTACCCTGATTATCTTGTTTATATTAATACATGGTGTTCAATTGGTTCTATATCCACAATAGTTATCATCTTAACTATGCTCTGCATTAAGTATAGTGGTATCCAGCGTATATTTGAAAAACCAACATTTGTATACAAGCTGTACGAATATCATGACATTCACTTTGGTAGTCGCCTTCTTAATGTTAGTCTGTACGGAATACTTAGGACTATCTCTTTATATTAATGATAATGCATTTGGTAATGGACTTTTCATCTTAACTGGTATACATTTTAGCCATGTTATTGTTGGAGCTATCCTTGTATTCTTCACTCAAATCTATAGTTCTTTAGTTACTTACATGCCTACAAGCTCTATAATGCTAAGCAAATCTAAAGGTATGTTATGCAAGATCTTTACAGAACCATTCACTATTTTATATCTACACTTTGTAGAAACCATGTGGATATTAATCCACATTACATTCTATCTCTAAATCATATAACGGTCGTAAGGTACGCCGGGGATAACAGGTCAGATAATATTGGGAGTTCTAATCCTCGGATTGTATCAGCACCTCCATGTCGGCTCATTACTCCCTTGTTATTGAACAAGATTCAGTTAGGAACGCTAGTTCACCGTCAGATGTAATACGTGAGCTGGGTTAAGAACGTCTGGAGACAGTTTGTTCCCTATCTACCATATTATCTAATTGGTTTAATTTTCTTACAAACGGCTTTTGGTTTGATTGAATTATCGCACCCAGATAACTCCATACCAGTGAACCGGTTTGTAACTCCGCTTCATATCGTACCTGAATGGTACTTTTTAGCATATTATGCGGTGTTAAAAGTAATCCCATCCGGTGGTTTGTTAGTATTTATGGTTCCTTCTCGGCGGGTTCGATCCGACGAGTGATCTGAAATTCGAGCTTTGAATACTCGAATGTTGATACGACAACATTTTCTCGAAATGTAGTCAGTGGATGGGTAATTATTTGGGTATACAGTATGATCTTCTTGATTATTATTGGTAGTGCTATTCCAAAGCGACTTATATCTTATATGGTAGATTAGCTACTATCGTATATCTTACTACCGGATTGGTTCTATGCTTATACTAAATCAATAGTTATAATGACTACAGCTTCCAAGCAAACATGATTACCGTGATATTGAAATCCAACACTTTTAGCTGTCTTAAGCAGTCCAGTGGGGTGGTGGTGTACTGCAATCATAAAGAACTTGGTTGTCTGTATCTCATAACCGGAGTCATCTTCAGTATTCTAGGAACTATAATGTCTTTGTTTATTCGATTTGAGTTATACAGTTCTGGATCGCGGATCATTTGTACAGAGACGATAGCTACTTATAATGTGATAATAACGATACATGGCCTAGCTATGATCTTTATGTTCTTAATGCCTGCTTTGTACGGAGGATATGGTAACTTCTTTGTACCAATATATATTGGTGGTTCGGAAGTCGTTTTCCCAAGAACTAACGCGATCTCCTATTTTCTAGTACCATTAGTGAACTCTTTTGGTCTGATCCTAAGTACGCAGTGAGCTAACTAGATACAAGGAACTTGACAAGCATTAATAGATTTATATAAACGACAAGGACATGAGTCTACTGGATTTTATAATACAGGGTTGAACTGTGTAAAGATCATTGTGTTATGGTTCTATCACAAACCATTGAGATTACGAAGTTATGGTTTTGGGCTCGTGAGTGTCTCTCAATAACTAGCTGAGTGCTTGTACGATAATTATATCAATGCAGTACCAATTAAGGCGTGTAGCATCTCCTATGCTCCTTAACATCACAGCTATGTCGAATTATCGCACCCAGATAACTCCATACCAGTGAACCGGTTTGTAACTCCGCTTCATATCGTACCTGAATGGTACTTTTTAGCATATTATGCGGTGTTAAAAGTAATCCCATCCAAAACCGGTGGTTTGTTAGTATTTATGTCCTCTCTCATTAACTTAGCTCTTTTATCTGAAATTCGAGCTTTGAATACTCGAATGTTGATACGACAACATTTTATGACTCGAAATGTAGTCAGTGGATGGGTAATTATTTGGGTATACAGTATGATCTTCTTGATTATTATTGGTAGTGCTATTCACAAGCGACTTATATCTTATATGGTAGATTAGCTACTATCGTATATCTTACTACCGGATTGGTTCTATGCTTATACTAAATCAATAGTTATAATGACTACAGCTTCCAAGCAAACATGATTACCGTGATATTGAAATCCAACACTTTTAGCTGTCTTAAGCAGTCCAGTGGGGTGGTGGTGTACTGCAATCATAAAGAACTTGGTTTCTGTATCTCATAACCGGAGTCATCTTCAGTATTCTAGGAACTATAATGTCTTT
>NW_021703993.1:0-13349 GCF_002563875.1 Besnoitia besnoiti
TTCCTGCATTGTCGTCGCTCCCGGAGCATAGCGGAATGCAACACACGGCTGGTGCCGTGCCCACTCATTAGCGGGAGTGTGGAAAGAATGTATGTTCAAAGTGAAATGAATACAAGGCAGAGGGGTCGGAAGTACGATGCGTAGTTTACCTAAGGCGCGCCGTTGGAAGGCCACAAACTGTGATGCATAGTGCAGAAGCATCTCTTACGCGGTGCTGGTCGCTCAAAAATTACGCCTTGCAAACTGTCGTGTGTGCATTGACTAAGAGTTCCGGCTCGCATGGCGTAGCTTCATACCAAGAGCTCGGCGAGCCGGATTCTACAATCATCTACGCTTGCAGAGTTGGGAAGCAACCACACGACATGCATATGCGAACCCAAGGGAACAAGAAACTCGCTTATGGATTCTCTTCGGCCCCGCCCCCTTGTTTCGGCTCCTTTCTGGCGCCAACGCTCCGCCTCTTGGCGTTGTGCATCGGCTCCATCCACTGGTCCCCTGTCCTCTGTGTCTGCTTCTCACTCTCGATCGCGACGGAATCCTTCCCGCGTCGCGTACCCCCTTCCCGCCCGGTATCTCTTTCGTCGAGCCGTTTACGTTTTACGGATTCTTTCACCGTTTCTCCCGGCAGGTGGCTCTATCCGTTCTCCAGTCGGCGCCCCGCTTTCTGCCGCTTGCTCAGCCATGACGAAAAGCAGCTCTCGCAAGGAGCGAGACATTGCTGCCCACCCGCCGGCGTCTCGGTTTTGCTTCCTGCGCACTGCACCCCCTCCTGCAGTCTTCGCGTCTTCTCGACTGCGTCCTCCAGGATGCCCGCTTTCTAGCGCCGCTGCCTTGCTCGGCTGCTGAGCGGTCGTGTCCGCGGAAGCCGAGACGCGCCCGTTGCTTTCCTCTTGCTTCATCTGAATGCGCAGTCGCAACGACGGCGAGAGAGAAAGAATTCTCCTCACTCCCTCGCGGTCGCCTGCGGCCACGAGGAGCGCCAACGCCAGCACAGGCAGGTCGGCTCTGACGAAGACGTGGAGAAAGAAAGCCGTCAGACTTTCCGTCGCCGCCCTGAGACTGTACTCGCCCTCGCTCCCCGACACGAAGTTCGGCTGCACCCGCCTCCCAAGTCTCTGTGGCAGCCCCGCCGGAGGCGACGGCGCCCCCGCCCTCGCGTTCGTCCGCGGACTAAAGGAGCTAGCGAGGCGACCCCTGTAGACCTGCTTGTGTGTGAACCACCCATCGGGAAGAGGCAGAGGCACAGAGGAAGAAGGTGGAGACACTTGCGCATGCAGACCGGCATGAGGACGCTGAGTGCAGGCCCTAAACTCACGAAACGTCGGGGGCGGAAACGGCGAGGCCGGAGCAGGCGAAGGAGTGAGCCCCCTCACGCTAGGCAGGTGAACCCACGCCCCAGAGACGGCTGCGTAACTGCCCCGCTTCCACTCGCATGCGGAAGGCGACGCAGCAAGAACTCGGGCGTCAGCCTCTTCTGACTGCAGATCCGTTCCCTCTCGACAAGCAGTCGGAGCCGGGGCCGCCTCTGCCGAATCTGAAATAGCAAGCGACGCGTCGACCCCGAAATGAGACGAGGCGCGAGAAGACGTACGCGCAAGAAGAGAGCCTTGGTGTAGGCGACCCATCTCCGTCGTACGACAGAGGGACGGCAACGAACGAGAGCCCAGAAGGCAAGCTCGCCACTGCGCGGCAGACCAGATCGAGCGAGACGCGAAGCCCCGAGCGCTGAGACCGAGCTGGCTTACAAGCGACAAGACAACGCGCTCAAACGGCACTGCTGGGTCGTCCTGCAGAAATAGGCACTGCGAGTGCGAACAACAGGGCGACACCACCGGGGCGGACTCCGGAGACGGAAGCAATCCGCACGGCCCGTCAAGCGAAAAGACGCGACAGATATGAGGGCGGAGGCGAAAGAGCCAAGCAGGCAGATCGAGCGCGAGGACACTTGTCAACTGAAAAACGCGGAGCCACTGCAGATGAACCAGCGAACTCAAAAGACAGTCCTCAACGATTGCCACAACATCTCGGTAAAGCTGAAAGATGGCCCTCTCTTCGTCTGCTTTTGCGTCGGCTTGTCTCTCCGCGCGTTCCTCCGCACGCTGGCCGTGCTTCGCTTTCTGGGCTCTTCGGGAGCCCTCCTCCTCTTCCACTTGAGAGTGGAGCTGCTCGCCTTCTCGCGCAGGTTTCTCTTCTGCGCGACTCCTCGCTGCGTGCGACCTGCTTCGTCTTCGCTCCTGAAACAGCGCCGGCGGAGCCCACAGTGCGGGGCCCCTCCTGCTCCCGACCACGGCACGACGATATCCTCTTCGCAGTTTCCTTCCCGTAGCGCATGCACAGACGCCTGCCGAGCCTTCGCACTTTCAGTCGGATCCCCGGTCGCCTCGCACGCGCTGTTTTCCGCCCTCTTCCGCGCCGGATAGGCAACCAGGAGCGCGAGCACGAAGCGCACGAGCTTCCGCGCGAGGCCTGCGACGCCGAGCCGCAGCGCCGCTCGAAGAAGAGGCAACGCGCGTTTCTGCCGAACGACTAAACATCCTTCAGTGTTTTGCAGCACCAGCAGATAGATGGAAGCGGTGTGAAGCAGCTGGCGCTTCATCGCGTCCTCGAAGTAAGTTGCTGGCGGCGAGCCCAGGAGAGGGAAGAGAACGAGAGGCGCGAGCGTTGGCTCGGTCTTCCGCACACACGACGCGACAGTCTTGGCGAGCGTCGAGGGACTATGCCGCGAAAGAAGATGGAGAAAAAGATACAAAGCCGCCCCGCCCGGCAGCGCGGTCAGCGCTTCCTGGGCTACAGCAAACCGCTGCTGCAGCGACAGCTCGGCAGAAGGCGAGGACGCAGCGGGATGGGGAGACAATGCTCCATGTGACCCAGCGCGAGCCACGGAGCGAGAGGATGCAGACGAAGGAAGCGGGACATCTGAGCCAGATGAAGGCGAGAGAGAGGGACCGGAAGACAACTGAGAGGGGACCGGCACGCGGTACGGATGCGCTCGTGGAGCCACGAGAGAAAAGGCTTCAGAGACGTCTTCAGCTCGCAAAAGGCGATCGAGACTGAAGAGCGCACACGCACGTCTCTCCGCCTCTGCAATGCCGTAAGCCTGCTTCGCGCCGCCATGACTATCCTCGTATCTTGCGGACGCCTTGCCGAATTCATCCCTGTCTCGGTCCTTTTTCCGTGCGTCGCGCGATCTGCGCGGCCCCATCGCTTCCTCGCTTCCTGGTTGGGCTAGTTCTCGTCCATCGCTCGCCGCGAGTTTCCTCTGCGACGCCATTTCTTTACCAGCCTCTCTGGCCCTCTCTGCATCCTCCCAGTCTCCTCTGTTCGTCCGCTGCAACACGCGCGAGGTTTGCTGCGGCGCTGCCCCCCCTGGTGGCGCCTTCGCCGCGCTTCCTCGTTCTCCGTAGACACCTGCGCCTGCGGCAAACTGAGCACATAGGCCTTCGCCGGTGGGGAGGGGCGCGCGGGAGTCTTTGTTGCCTGGTTTCTTTCCCGGAATCATTACGATTCGCGCCTTTCTGCTCCGCAGAGCAAGGCCCCGAGCACGCAGACGGGGAGAACCGAGATGACTGCAAACCGATTTCTCTCCTCTGCAACCCCTCCTCTCGGTGGCGCATGAGTGCTGCGCCAGCCGCCGCCGCCCAGCCCTCTGTCGGATCGCCGACGTTCTCGCTCTCCATGGAGCCTCTCTTCTGGTGCGGAAGCGTGGACGAAGCAGAGACCCCTGAGACTCCGCTGCGACACTCCCCGTTCGCGTCTCGCTGCGGACTGGCGCCTGCGACCCCGGCCTGGGCGAGCCCATTCGCGGGCGGCGTCTGGGCACTCCGGCTGGCTTTGAACGGCGCGAGGGCGCGCAACTCGCGTTTGAAGCCGGACAGAAAGCGCTCAAAAAGTTCGTAGAGCGCGAGCTCGACGAGGTGCGTGAAGAACGGTGACGCGCGGATCTGAAAGAGAAGCTCGGCTGCCGTCTCGTGAGCCCGCAAACCCACCCCGCACGCCAGCGCGCCGACTGGTGACGGCGAAGGGAAAGGAGACTGGTGCCCGCTTGCCGGGCGCGGAGACAGGCGTCCAACCGAAGGCCCAGGCCCCGCCGCCCGACGCGCCGGAAACGCGACGCCGGAGAGAGGCGGGTGTGCGTGGACGAAGGAGCGATCGGCGGCCGAAACAGCTAGAAGACGCGTAAGCAGAGGGTGCAGAGAAGGCTGCAGTTGCAACCGGAGGTTGATGCAGGGCGCGCGGAGACGCTGACGGCCTCTGCGCTCTGCACACTCCGCGGCGGTAGGCGGCGGCAGGGACGCGCGCCTCACGGCGACGCGCGAGGGTGAGCACGCGACAACGACGCCGAGCTGGAGACAACATACAGCAGCACGAGTCCAACATAAAGATGCAGCGACGTTCGTGGGTGCTCCAGCTCTCCATGGATTCGCGCATGATGCAGACGCGAAGTCTATGTGTGCATGGTGCTTTGCGCAGACAAGCCTGCGTGCGACCCATACGTGTGCCGGTCGAGCAGCGTCTCGCATTCTGTACTCGACATCTTCTCACGCACATGCACTGAGACACTCCAGCCCTCGACCGAGGCTCGGCAGAGCCCAGCCGAGCTCCCGACAGTTACAGAGACGGTGCGAAGAGAGGGCGTCGCGGAGAAGGGCCGCGAGCCGAGCCCGTGCGTCTTACCGGGGCAAGGACGCCTGCAATCAAAAGAGGCTCCGGTTTCTGCTCAATAGGGAGGAGAAGGGCGTAGCAGCACTCGACATCCAGGAAGCCGCCTGCGGCCGACTCGCGCTCTGAGCCAGCTGCAACAGCTCGCCCAGTGTATATCCCGCCAGCGCTGCTTCATCGCCATGGTGGTGAAGACCTCGGTGATACTCGAGAGGGTCTTCGCGCGTCAAATCCGGTAGAGAATTCGCCAACAGAGCGGAGCACAGGGACTCTTCGCCAGCCTGTCGCAAGAGACACAGCTTACTCCACAGCACCTGAGACGGGAAGACCTCGCTCCGCAGCTTCCCGTCGAAGTCGAACCGGAGACGTTCAATTCTGATGCGTGTCTTCGTTCCTCGCCCTGCTTTCGCAGGTACCCCGGTGAACACCCCCCCTGCACACGCTGGTGCTCCCACTCTCCGTCTTCCTCCTCAAGAGGTCCACCCCTCGCATCTTCCAGGCCAAGCGGATTTGCCCACTGCAGTTTCGCAGCTTCCTGGAGATCAAATCGTACAGAACTTGTAGCCCCAGCCGACTGCGCCGCGTCCTTGCCTGACTGACCCTGCATGCACGGCCGGACAACCCCCCCATTCAGTCCTTGCCCGTCACCTTGGAAAGCGGGCCCAAAGGTCGTTTCTCTTCCCTAAGCCGGCGTCCGGGCCGCCGCAGCTGCCAGCGCCCGACGCGGCTCGAGGCTCCACTCGAGAACGCACTGCCTGCCTCCCGGCAGAGCAAAAACAGATGACTGTGTAGACGATGCACACGAGGACGAGGGCGGCACCGGAGAAGCGGCGGGAGCTGAGCCGCCCGCTTGAAGGCGCGTCTGACTTTCCTCAGTTCTGTTCTCGCGCGGGAACGCGGACAGGCGCGCAGCGTCCTCATTCTGGAGCTGCTGCCTTTCGCCCCGTGCGGCCCGTCCAGCTGCTGCGCCCCTCGTCGCCTCAGCATTTCCATTCTGTTCTTGATGTTCGCCGCTGCATTTCGCACGAGCCCGCCGGAGCGCTCGTCTCTGCAGGGCCGCAAATCGTTCTGCCCCAAAGCGCTGGAGGATCTCCTCCCGAGCCTCCCGAATCTCGTGGGGCTGCATGCGGCTCAAAATATGAAGATTTTCGTTTTCAATCTCCGCAGCCAATGCCTTGCCCACCGCCCCAGGTCCTGAAACGCTCGTGCTGCCACGGTCGCTGAAGCTGCTTGCTGCCGTCGCACCGGTAGGCCCCGTTTTCGGTCGCAAGCCTCCTGGTGTGCCGGCGTTGTCGTCGGCCCCCCGACGACTGTGACATGGCAGGAGCGACCGATGGACTGCCTTCGGAAAACCGAAGGGAGCCTCTATAGCTGCGTTCGAAGGCAGAAAGGACAAAGGCCCGCTGCTGCCTGGCGGATATGAGTCTGACGGTGGCGCAACGGAGGCCGCCTGAGGCGGACACGGAGCGGGCGTCGCGTGCGCATCTGCAGAGGAAGTATTCTTTTCGATGACACTTCCGAGCACAAACCCCGAGAGTGCGCTGTCTTCCTCCGCTTCCCTGATAGACAGCTGAGCTATTTCAGCATCTTGCAATCCACCGGCGAGCACCCCCACCCCGCCTCCGCTGCAGGCGTCTGGCGGGCGTCTTACGGCTCTGCGTGTCGCACAGGGCCCTGCGAATGCACACACATTGTCAGCCGCTCCGACTTGTGAGACACTAGCAAAGAGCCGCGAAGGACAGGGCCAAAACGCACACAAAAAGCCCACCTAAAACCTCAGAGAGCTCCGAAGAAGCTGGGAAAACAAGCATCGCGTGAAACTGACCGGCCTTTGCCTGAGCCACAGAAAGGCGCATGACCTCTACTTCAAGGGAGAAGGCAGACGCAGAAGGCACGCCGAGTTCGCGTCCCTTGGCTACAATCCAGGGGTTGCATGAACGCACAACCCGAGTGCGTAAAGACTGTGAAACACGCTGGAGGCTTTCCATGCTGCGTGCTGCTCAGTGCCGACGCTCCCGAAAAACAGAACATGTGCCCCGCCTACTTACCCGTGGCATCTTCACTGGCTGCAAAAGGATTGAGAGTGAGTCGAGTGCTTCTCTCAGGGGCGAAGAGCGAACAAGTCGGAGCTCCACCTAGCGCGCCCCTGTCGACAGAAAACGGGGAACAATCTCCGCGGCGCCTAGAGGGCTCGTTAAGTCCATCGGAGCAGGGATCTCGAAGCGCACCGTGTGGGGAGGCGCACAGCCCAGACTCGTGACCTTCAGACGGGGGAAAGAAGGAGATTGAGCCTAGCGGCGTCGTAGACGCACTAAGTTTGAAGACGCTTGCCGGCCGACGACCAGGGCCTTCAGCACCAGGAGAGTCAGGAGACTCAGGGGGCGACGAAGACGACGCGCTAACTGTGCGCTGTTTCCGGCATTTGGATGTGCCTCCCGAGGAGTCCCCACAGGCAGGCGCGCCCGCCTCTGCAGCCGTGCTCTCCATCTTGGTGGTGTGAGACGCGCCGACAGGGCCACGACGCGACACCAGAAATGACGGGGAAAAGAGCCTACTTTGCTTGCGGAGTCATGCGCGCCGACGCCGCACATTTGCCATTGACGCTACCGTAAACGATAGAGCTACGAGAGAGGAGACGAACCCAAGGGGTCCACGCCTCCGCAACGGGCAAGCAGCGAGAGCAGGGCACTCGATGAGTTGCGCACGCCACTGGCGCGGTGGAAAGGCAAGGCGCATGATAAAGAAACAAAACGGTTAAGGTACTAGCAACGGCAATGGTCGTCCCAGGAGACGAGACTGACGGAGAAAAAAAAAGGCGAGACGCCCAACGAACAAGCCGCGACCAGCGCGTACGGCGGGTGGCTTTCCTTCGACAGAAGCAGCAGGGGGGGTCGAGCTGAGCACATGCAGTATCTGGGCACGAAATTCAAAGTCATACCACAAAATGGAAGGCATCAGCAGTGCTGTGTTGCTCTGTTATTCCAGGGATGAATGCCCGAGCCTATCTCGCTGCTGTCTCCTACCCAGCGCAGAACTCCGTGGCATCGGATCCAGCCGAACATAGTCCATTTACAGAACTTCTAAAGGCCACAGCTGTGTTCTCTGTTGGCCTCCACTTTCATACAAAGCCGGTTCCACATACTTTGTCCACAAGTTTCGTTTGCCACTGACGAACATAGTCCATTTACAGAACTTCTAAAGGCCACAGCTGTGTTCTCTGTTGGCCTCCACTTTCATACAAAGCCGGTTCCACATACTTTGTCCACAAGTTTCGTTTGCCACTGACGGTCCTGGAGTCTCGGCAGCGACGGAACTTGTTCGACTTTTCTCAGTCCGACACGCGGAGGCTTCCTCATTGCAAAGACTTCGTCCCGCGGTTGCATGCACGCATTTGCGCGGCTCGCGTCCGCGTCAACCGTGCCTCTCTCTCTTCCTTCGGCCTAGCCCACGGTTTTCCTCAGCTCTGGTGTCACTCTGTGAATTCCATGATCGTAGACGGGTAGGTGCAGCAGCGGCGCCAGCCACAACGCCGTCAACAACGCAAGAAGAAAACTCCTCGCTGTTCTTTCACGCGCCACTTTCAGCCATGTGGGGGCAGGAAAGCAAGTTACACACACTAGCGCTTTACGACTTCAGCCCTTTAGGGTTTAGGGTCAGCTACCGCTCGCAAATTTTTCCGAATAATTATGCATAAACGTGAGGAATGTGTGGTCGAATCACCACGATCACGCCCCTTGCGATATAACAACTGGACTTTCAGCGCCCCCTCAGAGCGTTCGTCGCCGATATAAAAGGCGCCACTGCATCACGTGTTTGAGAGGGGGACAGCTGAGACAGGTGAGGGGTGCTACAACTCAAATACACTGCGAAACAGCGTCGGTCATGCAAGCGTGCTACAGCACATCAGAGTCTGACTATTCGATTCGGTGACCTGAAGTCGCCAGCAGACGAGTGCACGCTCCAAGTGTCATGTATGCATCTGCTCAGGCAGCGTTCGTGGTTGACTCCCTGGCACTGGGCGAGGTACCAATGACGAGTGCCACTCGCACGCACGATTCTGA
This sequence comes from Besnoitia besnoiti, assembly GCF_002563875.1. Classification (NCBI taxonomy): domain Eukaryota; phylum Apicomplexa; class Conoidasida; order Eucoccidiorida; family Sarcocystidae; genus Besnoitia; species Besnoitia besnoiti. The sequence continues at coordinate 8,721 of NW_021703993.1, forward strand.
TGTGTTTTGCGCGGGACTCTGGAAGCGTTTTTGAAACAAGATAAAACCATCGAGTGCGTTGCATCTATCGCGCTAATCTTGCTTACGAGATACAGGCGCAAGTCCCTGTCGGAGAAGAGAGCCGCCACGATCTATCGCGTTTTCGACAAAAATAGGTACTCAAGGCAGCGAAGCCGCACACAGTCATCCGCATTCTCCATATATCTAATGGCGACCCTGAACACGGCGGAGGCTGAGGCGCCCCCCGGGGTGCGAGTGTGGGGCAGGGCACCTCTGACGCAGAGAGATGCCCTCGGGCATTGTGACGGGCTCTGTCTCAGCAGAACACTTAAGACGCAGCCGAGGTCAGCGTTTCTCTGCGAGACAGCGCGTGATTGGCTGCTGTTCGTTTTTTGTCCATGAGAAGACACAAGTGACAGACAGGGGCCGTATGCCGTACACACAGTCAACGCTTTGTGGGGAAAGCTGTCTGGCTGGCCAAGCGGCAACAAAAATGAGACGCGCAGGTGTCTTCAGCAAAACCAGCTCGCAGTTGTGGGCTCTGCTCTGAGACACAGCGACAGGCGCCAAGCAGCCCCGGCCGCAGGACGCCAACTGCCCTTTCATTTGTAAAGCTTTTCCAAGTGCTAGTTGTAGAGATACTTCTGACTGGATGACCGCTTGCGTCCGACTTTGAAAATGGTGTTTGACCCAAAACGCGCCAGAAAGGCGTCATGCCGTGTGTGGCTAGCTCTAGCTGCACTGGGCACTGTCTTGGGGTGCACAAGGGGGTGAGCGTGCATTTAAGCTCGCAGTTCGGTCACCTGCTCGCTTCAGCGGTGACCTCAAGAAGAAGCCACGTGACCGCGGGATCGGTTGCACCAGGGGAGGACGATCCCCACGTCGGGAGCTCCTTCACTGAGTCCTCTCCTTTAGAAGACACCCCGGCCAGTAGTGAGCGAACCCATCCCCGTTTGCTCTTTGAGAGGACTCGCAGGCAACTGGATCTAGGCACTGGAAATGCCAGAGACACGCATGTGGCGGTGGACGCCCCGCCTCGTGCACTAGCTTCTTATGGCCACAGTCTGCTTCAGCACTCGCGGGGGCCGCAAGAACTGTTGGGCGCCATGTGTCTGGAGCGTCCGGGCGGCTCGCCCACTTCAGGGGATCGCGATTAGAGGAACCAGGTTCTTCGTCGGATGCGAGTTTTGCAGACCTGGGTCAACCAGAGGGAGCTGACCTCGCGCTGGTTCATGGCATAGAGCCAGGGGACTCCATTGTCAAGCACCTTTTGACACTGGTATCGAAGCAAATCCACCCAGTCGATCGCCAGGCGGGGGCATTCAGGACACTGGACAAAGGGCTCTCCGCTACGTTCTGGCCACAGGACGTGACCGTGGAAGTGGTCTCGGTGCGGACGGGAGCGCCACGGCGGCTCCGAAGGGGGCCCGTCTTCGGCAGGGGCGACTTCGGGATGGTGTTCACGGCTTCCGACGTGGACACCGGAGCAGAGTTCGCCGCAAAAGTTCCTATTGCTCTCCGCGAGCCTTTCAAGATGTCACAAGAGGATGTGATGGCAGAGGGTCGTTTAACTGATGCGTTCGCCACGGTCAAAGACCCAAGGGAAGCTCAAGCCGTTCTTCGATTCTTGGTCCCCACCGACATGGTGCAGTTTCCAAACAAGGAGACCTTCGCTGTCGCTATCCCTGGCTCGCGAACGTTGATCGGAAATGTTTTCTTCTTGATGCCGAAGGCCTATACAGACCTTCAAGATGTTATCAACGCAATGTGTGATCCTGCCGTACGGGACAGCGACATCGTGTACCATGCCCGCCTACAGCTATCCTATGATCTAATACGGCTGGTGGCCAATCTCCAACGCCAAGGAGTCGTGCATGGTGACTTCAGAGAGGCTAATCTTCTGGTGATGAAAGACGGGCGTCTGTTTCTGGCTGATTTTGGCTCAATGCGCAAGGAAGGGCAAAAAACCCATCGCGGAGACTCGCTAACCGCACACATCAAAGATGAGGTTATGGAACTCGGATCGGTGTTAACGAATCTATGGGGCATAGAGTTGGGCTACTTCCTAGCACTCGAGCACAGTCCAAACAAACCGATGGAAACATGCGGCCCGCCGCCTCCCCAGTACATGGTACGCCTGATAAAAGAATTTCACAGTAGTTGGCCCGCCAAGCCGCTGCTTCCAGTGGAAGCGCTGGAGACTCCTGGAGCGAAGCAACTCGTAGAAGAGATAAACAGCTTCCTGCCACTCTATAAAGAGGAGACGAGAACGTGACTCGGAGTCGACAGAGGACTACATCTCAGGTGATGCTCGGCGAGATCCGGGTCAATCCGGGTACACGCAGGACGACGTCCCATCGGTATCTCGTGGCGCAGTGCGACGTGGCAAAGCCGGAGCATCAACGTCTTTTGCAGGTCCCTGTTGACATAGGCGATGCTGGTATAATTCATTTTCGAGAGTGCGACAGGAAAGATGTGAGTGGCGTCACATTTCTGATGCTCAGCAAAAGGGTTTCAGCAGTTCCGGCGTGCTGCAGCACACCCGGATGTAACTTTTCGATTCTTGCGCTCGCGCAAGAGTCCACGCTCGAAATGTCTTTTACTCATCAGGGCACACAGTGTCCACAGCCGTCTCCCTGGCACTCGGCGACATGACTCGGAAACGTGCCTTTAGCATGCAGAATCGTAATGTATCTTCTGCTGGATCGCCGCGTGGTTATCCAAAACCACTCAAATCCAGTGCGTCGAATGTAAACGATCGTACGCCAATCGTTCTCATGAAACACGCGCGCGCAGTCGCAACCCGTTCCGAGAGGCGCTGCAACTTATCTCATCGACGACACAAACGGGTTCTCAAAGGGGGCGACGAGCTCGCACACCGTCCTGCGTATTCTCCGTATATCCAGTAGCGTCCCGGAACATGGTGGAGGCTGAGTCGAGGGAGCTTGAGCGACCATGCTGCTCTACGGTATGCAGAAACGCCTGACGTGATGGGTGAGCACATTGGATTTCAGAATTTGTCGTCGGCTGACGGTGTAGACGCGCAGGCTCAGCCGAGCGCACCTGCCACACTGAGATGTCTCGTGCCTTGCCGCGCCAAAGCAGGTTCTCTGTAGCTCATACTGGTTAGGCAGGAGCTCGGGAGCAGAGGAATACGCAAGCTTCTCTGTCTGTAGGACTCGCGTACGGGGCTGCACAGATGCATAGCCACAATTGAATGAGCAGCTATGTTAGTCCCACACATCATAAAATATCGAGCAACAGTGCCGTGTTCCTGCATTGTCGTCGCTCCCGGAGCATAGCGGGAATGCAACACACGGCTGGTGCCGTGCCCACTCATTAGCGGGAGGTGTGGAAAGAATGTATGTTCAAAGTGAAATGAATACAAGGCAGAGGGGTCGGAAGTACGATGCGTAGTTTACCTAAGGCGCGCCGTTGGGAAGGCCACAAACTGTGATGCATAGTGCAGAAGCATCTCTTACGCGGTGCTGGTCGCTCAAAAATTACGCCTTGCAAACTGTCGTGTGTGCATTGACTAAGAGTTCCGGCTCGCATGGCGTAGCTTCATACCAAGAGCTCGGCGAGCCGGATTCTACAATCATCTACGCTTGCAGAGTTGGGAAGCAACCACACGACATGCATATGCGAACCCAAGGGAACAAGAAACTCGCTTATGGATTCTCTTCGGCCCGCCCCTTGTTTCGGCTCCTTTCTGGCGCCAACGCTCCGCCTCTTGGCGTTGTGCATCGGCTCCATCCGACTGGTCCCCTGTCCTCTGTGTCTGCTTCTCACTCTCGATCGCGACGGAATCCTTCCCGCGTCGCGTACCCCCTTCCCGCCCGGTATCTCTTTCGTCGAGCCGTTTACGTTTTACGGATTCTTTCACCGTTTCTCCCGGCAGGTGGCTCTATCCGTTCTCCAGTCGGCGCCCGCTTTCTGCCGCTTGCTCAGCCATGACGAAAAGCAGCTCTCGCAAGGAGCGAGACATTGCTGCCCACCCGCCGGCGTCTCGGTTTTGCTTCCTGCGCACTGCACCCCCTCCTGCAGTCTTCGCGTCTTCTCGACTGCGTCCTCCAGGATGCCCGCTTTCTAGCGCCGCTGCCTTGCTCGGCTGCTGAGCGGTCGTGTCCGCGGAAGCCGAGACGCGCCGTTGCTTTCCTCTTGCTTCATCTGAATGCGCAGTCGCAACGACGGCGAGAGAGAAAGAATTCTCCTCACTCCCTCGCGGTCGCCTGCGGCCACGAGGAGCGCCAACGCCAGCACAGGCAGGTCGGCTCTGACGAAGACGTGGAGAAAGAAAGCCGTCAGACTTTCCGTCGCCGCCCTGAGACTGTACTCGCCCTCGCTCCCCGACACGAAGTTCGGCTGCACCCGCCTCCCAAGTCTCTGTGGCAGCCCCGCCGGAGGCGACGGCGCCCCCGCCCTCGCGTTCGTCCGCGGACTAAAGGAGCTAGCGAGGCGACCCCTGTAGACCTGCTTGTGTGTGAACCACCCATCGGGAAGAGGCAGAGGCACAGAGGAAGAAGGTGGAGACACTTGCGCATGCAGACCGGCATGGGACGCTGAGTGCAGGCCCTAAACTCACGAAACGTCGGGGGCGGAAACGGCGAGGCCGGAGCAGGCGAAGGA
>NW_021703994.1:0-8314 GCF_002563875.1 Besnoitia besnoiti
TTAGGAAACGCTAGTTCACCGTCAGATGTAATACGTGAGCTGGGTTAAGAACGTCTGGAGACAGTTGTTTCCCTATCTACCATATTATCTAATTGGTTTAATTTTCTTACAAACGGCTTTTGGTTTGATTGAATTATCGCACCCAGATAACTCCATACCAGTGAACCGGTTTGTAACTCCGCTTCATATCGTACCTGAATGGTACTTTTTAGCATATTATGCGGTGTTAAAAGTAATCCCATCCAAAACCGGTGGTTTGTTAGTATTTATGTCCTCTCTCATTAACTTAGCTCTTTTATCTGAAATTCGAGCTTTGAATACTCGAATGTTGATACGACAACATTTTATGACTCGAAATGTAGTCAGTGGATGGGTAATTATTTGGGTATACAGTATGATCTTCTTGATTATTATTGGTAGTGCTATTCCACAAGCGACTTATATCTTATATGGTAGATTAGCTACTATCGTATATCTTACTACCGGATTGGTTCTATGCTTATACTAAATCAATAGTTATAATGACTACAGCTTCCAAGCAAACATGATTACCGTGATATTGAAATCCAACACTTTTAGCTGTCTTAAGCAGTCCAGTGGGGTACTGCAATCATAAAGAACTTGGTTGTCTGTATCTCATAACCGGAGTCATCTTCAGTATTCTAGGAACTATAATGTCTTTGTTTATTCGATTTGAGTTATACAGTTCTGGATCGCGGATCATTTGTACAGAGACGATAGCTACTTATAATGTGATAATAACGATACATGGCCTAGCTATGATCTTTATGTTCTTAATGCCTGCTTTGTACGGAGGATATGGTAACTTCTTTGTACCAATATATATTGGTGGTTCGGAAGTCGTTTTCCCAAGAACTAACGCGATCTCCTATTTTCTAGTACCATTAGGTTCTGTGTTGTTAACTCAAAGTATTTGTTCCGAGTTTGGTAGTGGTCTTGGTTGGACAATGTATCCTCCACTAAGTACTAGCTTGATGGTGTTAAATCCAGAGGCAACTGATTGGATTATCGGAGGTCTTGCAGTACTAGGAATTAGTAGTATTTTAAGTTCTATTAACTTCCTTGGTACTTGCGTCTTCATGGGTTCTAATGCTGGTGCTAAGAACTATATTCTATATATCTGGGCTATCATATTTACTGCCCTTATGTTAGTCTTCACTCTACCTATTCTTACTGGTGGATTAGTTATGATCCTTCTTGATCTACACGTAAACACTGAATTTTATGATTCTATGTATTCTGGTGATAGTGTACTTTATCAACATCTATTCTGGTTCTTCGGACATCCAGAGGTATACATTCTAATTTTACCTGCTTTTGGTGTAGTCTCGCAGACATTATCTATGTATGCTGCTAGATCTGTCTTCGGTGGACAATCTATGATCTTAGCTATGGGTTGTATTTCTATTCTAGGTTCCTTAGTATGGGCACATCATATGATGACAGTCGGTCTAGAGGTAGATACCAGAGCTTATTTCTCTGCTATGACTATTATGATTGCAATTCCTACCGGTACTAAGATTTTCAACTGGTTAGGTACCTATATGGCTAGCCATACAACTACAAGAACTGTAGATCTATGGGCTGCTCTTAGTTTTATCCTATTGTTTACTCTAGGTGGTACTACAGGTGTAGTTATGGGTAACGCTGGTATGGATATTGCCCTACATGATACATACTATATTGTAGCTCATTTCCATTTCGTATTATCTCTTGGTGCAGTACTAGCTACTATATGTGGCTTTATCTTCTATAGCAGAGATATGTTCGGAGATACTGTAAATCTATTCCATGTAAATACCGGTGCTTCTCCATATTTAAGCATCTGGTTTGTAGTCTTCTTAGGTAGTATCTTATTAATTTTCATCCCTATGCATATACTTGGTTTCAACGTTATGCCAAGAAGGATACCAGATTACCCTGATTATCTTTGTTATATTAATACATGGTGTTCAATTGGTTCTATATCCACAATAGTTATCATCTTAACTATGCTCTGCTAATGCACTTAACATGATGGTCATGAAAAGCACAAGAGAACTTGGATCCGGTAAACAAAGACCTTCAAGATCTAAACCAGTAGTCCAACTCGTAGTATATACTCCCCAGAAAAAGGTAGTTTATATCAACCTAGGAATCCCATTTTAGTAAGTGTAACATGGAGTCTAGCTTCAGTTGTTATCTGATTGGTATTGCATGCCTGGTGACTTAGAATATGATTCTTATTAATGGGAGCACAGTTCCCTGGGTATCCAATCCAGTGCTCTGCCTTGGGCATTGAAACTAACCCACAGTTCAACCCTGTATTATAAAATCCAGTAGACTCATGTCCTTGTCGTTTATATAAATCTATTAATGCTTGTCAAGTTCCTTGTATCTAGTTAGCTCACTGCGTACTTAGGATCAGACCAAAAGAGTTCACTAATGGTACTAGAAAATAGGAGATCGCGTTAGTTCTTGGGAAAACGACTTCCGAACCACCAATATATATTGGTACAAAGAAGTTACCATATCCTCCGTACAAAGCAGGCATTAAGAACATAAAGATCATAGCTAGGCCATGTATCGTTATTATCACATTATAAGTAGCTATCGTCTCTGTACAAATGATCCGCGATCCAGAACTGTATAACTCAAATCGAATAAACAAAGACATTATAGTTCCTAGAATACTGAAGATGACTCCGGTTATGAGATACAGACAACCAAGTTCTTTATGATTGCAGTACACCACCACCCCACTGGACTGCTTAAGACAGCTAAAAGTGTTGGATTTCAATATCACGGTAATCATGTTTGCTTGGAAGCTGTAGTCATTATAACTATTGATTTAGTATAAGCATAGAACCAATCCGGTAGTAAGATATACGATAGTAGCTAATCTACCATATAAGATATAAGTCGCTTGTGGAATAGCACTACCAATAATAATCAAGAAGATCATACTGTATACCCAAATAATTACCCATCCACTGACTACATTCGAGTCATAAAATGTTGTCGTATCAACATTCGAGTATTCAAAGCTCGAATTTCAGATAAAAGAGCTAAGTTAATGAGAGAGGACATAAATACTAACAAACCACCGGTTTTGGATGGGATTACTTTTAACACCGCATAATATGCTAAAAGTACCATTCAGGTACGATATGAAGCGGAGTTACAAACCGGTTCACTGGTATGGAGTTATCTGGGTGCGATAATTCAATCAAACCAAAAGCCGTTTGTAAGAAAATTAAACCAATTAGATAGGATAGACATTTAGCATCGGTCATTAACATATGAGGATAGAAGGCTACTTTAAGTGCGGATCAATACCTGCAGGGTTACTAGAACCATTTAAATGTAAATAGAAGATGTGTAATACAATTAGAATGCAACCTACAAAAGGTAATATAAAGTGCAATACAAAGAATCGTTTTAATGTTACATCAGATACATAGTAAATCCCACCGAGTAACCCAAGGTACTAAATATGGTATTGGAGAAAGGAGATTAGTAATACTGTAAGCACCCCAGAAACTCATCTGTCCCCATGGTAGTACATAACCGAGGAAAGCAGTGGCTATAGTAAGTAGATATAAAACTAAACCAGACATCCAAGCAGTAGTTAAATAACTATAGCTGGAGTTATACATACCTCGAGACATGTGTATTAAGATACACAAGAAGACGAAAGAAGCAGTTGTTGCATGCAACATCCTAAATTCCCATCCTGCTGCTACCTCTCTAACTAGATGTTGAACACTAGCAAATGCACAAGATGCTTCAGAAGTATATCGGAACGCTAAAGTGATACCTGTAATTATTTGGAGTACAAAGGTAATTGCAACTAAGAAACCAAAGTTATAAGATGAATTTAGATTGAGAGCACACCGATAAAAGACGAGGTGTGCCCGGAATAGACTCATGGAAATTTGGTGTGTTCTCGAAACCATGCTAGCACAATAGAACTTCGTTAAATAACTACATATTAAAATGAGCGCATGTAAACTAGTCTTAAACACACCGCTCGTCACGTAACAAATCTCAAATCGTACTGTAGATTTTTATATATGTACCGTAACTATAACCATGGTGACATCCAATGTTCACGCTCAATCTTACCATACATAGTACTTTTATGATCCCAGGCTGGTTTAATAAGTCAAAGTTTAGCCGGGAAGTTAGCGTCTAAAATATATAACCGATAGTCTCAACTTAGATGCACAGATGGACATAATTAATCCTTGTACGGTTTGTACCTACTTGACTCCTCAGTTTTAAGTTAAGGAGTCCTTTGTTTACAGCTTGTACCGTTACTTTCAGGAGCATACCGTTAAATTCGATGATCTTATGTGTTCACTCAAATCGAATAAAACAAAGACATTATAGTTCCTAGAATACTGAAGATGACTCCGGTTATGAGATACAGACAACCAAGTTCTTTATGATTGCAGTACACCACCACCCCACTGGACTGCTTAAGACAGCTAAAAGTGTTGGATTTCAATATCACGGTAATCATGTTTGCTTGGAAGCTGTAGTCATTATAACTATTGATTTAGTATAAGCATAGAACCAATCCGGTAGTAAGATATACGATAGTAGCTAATCTACCATATAAGATATAAGTCGCTTGTGGAATAGCACTACCAATAATAATCAAGAAGATCATACTGTATACCCAAATAATTACAGGTATCACTTTAGCGTTCCGATATACTTCTGAAGCATCTTGTGCATTTGCTAGTGTTCAACATCTAGTTAGAGAGGTAGCAGCAGGATGGGAATTTAGGATGTTGCATGCAACAACTGCTTCTTTCGTCTTCTTGTGTATCTTAATACACATGTCTCGAGGTATGTATAACTCCAGCTATAGTTATTTAACTACTGCTTGGATGTCTGGTTTAGTTTTATATCTACTTACTATAGCCACTGCTTTCCTCGGTTATGTACTACCATGGGACAGATGAGTTTCTGGGTGCTACAGTCATTACTAATCTCCTTTCTCCAATACCATATTTAGTACCTTGGTTACTCGGTGGATACTATGTATCTGATGTAACATTAAAACGATTCTTTGTATTGCACTTTATATTACCTTTTGTAGGTTGCATTCTAATTGTATTACACATCTTCTATTTACATTTAAATGGTTCTAGTAACCCTGCAGGTATTGATTCCGCACTTAAAGATAGCCTTCTATCCTCATATGTTAATGACCGATGCTAAATGTCTATCCTATCTAATTGGTTTTAATTTTCTTACAAACGGCTTTTGGTTTGATTGAATTATCGCACCCAGATAACTCCATACCAGTGAACCGGTTTGTAACTCCGCTTCATATCGTACCTGAATGGTACTTTTTAGCATATTATGCGGTGTTAAAAGTAATCCCATCCAAAACCGGTGGTTTGTTAGTATTTTATGTTATCAACATGTCAATGAAATATCAACAACGATGAAACTTATTTGGTTAACATTAACAACAATAGAAGGTAAAGCTGGATTACGTTCAAACTTTACACTGGATACGTTTCAATGTTAACTTACTAAATACCATGGGAGCGAAGAGAATCTAATATGTAACTCCGTTCATGGAAATCAAAAGAGCTTTCACTGATTGTATTTATGAAACGTGATTAGTTCACCTAGCCAACACGATCCGGTTGTTTGGGAATAATATCCCTATTTAAGGGATTGATATGTGCTACAATAACACAGTCGGTACGAAGTCGAAACAAGGTAGTTGATGGTGAACCAGTGGCTGAACAAACCTTTTTATTGATTATGCTGACTTTAGTCCCGAGAAACTACAGTTCTGCTTAAACTGAGGAGTCAAGTAGGTACAAACCGTACAAGGATTAATTATGTCCATCTGTGCATCTAAGTTGAGACTATCGGTTATATATTTTAGACGCTAACTTCCCGGCTAAACTTTGACTTATTAAACCAGCCTGGGATCATAAAAGTACTATGTATGGTAAGATTGAGCGTGAACATTGGATGTCACCATGGTTATAGTTACGGTACATATATAAAATCTACAGTACGATTTGAGATTTGTTACGTGACGAGCGGTGTGTTTAAGACTAGTTTACATGCGCTCATTTTAATATGTAGTTATTTAACGAAGTTCTATTGTGCTAGCATGGTTTCGAGAACACACCAAATTTCCATGAGTCTATTCCGGGCACACCTCGTCTTTTATCGGTGTGCTCTCAATCTAAATTCATCTTATAACTTTGGTTTCTTAGTTGCAATTACCTTTGTACTCCAAATAATTACAGGTATCACTTTAGCGTTCCGATATACTTCTGAAGCATCTTGTGCATTTGCTAGTGTTCAACATCTAGTTAGAGAGGTAGCAGCAGGATGGGAATTTAGGATGTTGCATGCAACAACTGCTTCTTTCGTCTTCTTGTGTATCTTAATACACATGTCTCGAGGTATGTATAACTCCAGCTATAGTTATTTAACTACTGCTTGGATGTCTGGTTTAGTTTTATATCTACTTACTATAGCCACTGCTTTCCTCGGTTATGTACTACCATGGGGACAGATGAGTTTCTGGGGTGCTACAGTCATTACTAATCTCCTTTCTCCAATACCATATTTAGTACCTTGGTTACTCGGTGGATACTATGTATCTGATGTAACATTAAAACGATTCTTTGTATTGCACTTTATATTACCTTTTGTAGGTTGCATTCTAATTGTATTACACATCTTCTATTTACATTTAAATGGTTCTAGTAACCCTGCAGGTATTGATTCCGCACTTAAAGTAGCCTTCTATCCTCATATGTTAATGACCGATGCTAAATGTCTATCCTATCTAATTGGTTTAATTTTCTTACAAACGGCTTTTGGTTTGATTGAATTATCGCACCCAGATAACTCCATACCAGTGAACCGGTTTGTAACTCCGCTTCATATCGTACCTGAATGGTACTTTTTAGCATATTATGCGGTGTTAAAAGTAATCCCATCCAAAACCGGTGGTTTGTTAGTATTTATGTTATCAACATGTCAATGAAATATCAACAACGATGAAACTTATTTGGTTAACATAACAACATAGAAGGTAAAGCTGGATTACGTTCAAACTTTACACTGGATACGTTTCAATGTTAACTTACTAAATACCATGGAGCGAAGAGAATCTAATATGTAACTCCGTTCATGGAAATCAAAGAGCTTTCACTGATTGTATTTATGAAACGTGATTAGTTCACCTAGCCAACACGATCCGGTTGTTTGGGAATAATATCCCTATTTAAGGGATTGATATGTGCTACAATAACACAGTCGGTACGAAGTCGAAACAAGGTAGTTGATGGTGAACCAGTGGCTGAACAAACCTTTTTATTGATTATGCTGACTTTAGTCCCGAGAAACTACAGTTCTGCTTAAACTGAGGAGTCAAGTAGGTACAAACCGTACAAGGATTAATTATGTCCATCTGTGCATCTAAGTTGAGACTATCGGTTATATATTTTAGACGCTAACTTCCCGGCTAAACTTTGACTTATTAAACCAGCCTGGGATCATAAAAGTACTATGTATGGTAAGATTGAGCGTGGACTATCGAATGAAAACATGTGCTCCAACGCTAGTCTAAGTCTCTAACATACCTTTTACCTACAACTGTACGGAACGTAACAAACCTCCAGGCAAAGAACTTGGTATTCTGTTCTAATTCCCCGTGGTAAACAGTCAACGAATGGCGGAAGGAGCATTCATATGTTATGCAGTGTCTTAGGAGAGATACTCTAGATTTAGCATTCATCTACAGCTACGGTAACTGTTGTGTTTAAATAGCGGTTAACCTTTCCTTTTCCTTACGTACTCAGGGCATGCAATACCAATCAGATAACAACTGAAGCTAGACTCCATGTTACACTTACTAAAATGGGATTCCTAGGTTGATATAAACTACCTTTTTCTGGGGAGTATATACTACGAGTTGGACTACTGGTTTAGATCTTGAAGGTCTTTGTTTACCGGATCCAAGTTCTCTTGTGCTTTTCATGACCATCATGTTAAGTGCATTAGCAGAGCATAGTTAAGATGATAACTATTGTGGATATAGAACCAATTGAACACCATGTATTAATATAACAAAGATAATCAGGGTAATCTGGTATCCTTCTTGGCATAACGTTGTGTAGTTATATGAAGCGTACATTCCTTAATATCTGGAACAATAGATTATGGTTAGGTAGTGGAACAAGGAGAGCGTCTGTTGTACATCAACACTAGATACAAGGAACTTGACAAGCATTAATAGATTTATATAAACGACAAG
>NW_021703995.1:0-5754 GCF_002563875.1 Besnoitia besnoiti
ACCAGGCATGCAATACCAATCAGATAACAACTGAAGCTAGACTCCATGTTACACTTACTAAAATGGGATTCCTAGGTTGATATAAACTACCTTTTTCTGGGGAGTATATACTACGAGTTGGACTACTGGTTTAGATCTTGAAGGTCTTTGTTTACCGGATCCAAGTTCTCTTGTGCTTTTCATGACCATCATGTTAAGTGCATTAAGTATAGTGGTATCCAGCGTATATTTGAAAAAAAACATTTGTATACAAGCTGTACGAATATCATGACATTCACTTTGGTAGTCGCCTTCTTAATGTTAGTCTGTACGGAATACTTAGGACTATCTCTTTATATTAATGATAATGCATTTGGTAATGGACTTTTCATCTTAACTGGTATACATTTTAGCCATGTTATTGTTGGCTATCCTTGTATTCTTCACTCAAAGTATCTATAGTTCTTTAGTTACTTACATGCCTACAAGCTCTATAATGCTAAGCAAATCTAAAGGTATGTTATGCAAGATCTTTACAGAACCATTCACTATTTTATATCTACACTTTGTAGAAACCATGTGGATATTAATCCACATTACATTCTATCTCTAAATCATATAACGGTCGTAAGGTACGCCGGGGATAACAGGTCAGATAATATTGGGAGTTCTAATCCTCGGATTGTATCAGCACCTCCATGTCGGCTCATTACTCCCTTGTTATTGAACAAGATTCAGTTAGGAACGCTAGTTCACCGTCAGATGTAATACGTGAGCTGGGTTAAGAACGTCTGGAGACAGTTTGTTCCCTATCTACCATATTATCTAATTGGTTTAATTTTCTTACAAACGGCTTTTGGTTTGATTGAATTATCGCACCCAGATAACTCCATACCAGTGAACCGGTTTGTAACTCCGCTTCATATCGTACCTGAATGGTACTTTTTAGCATATTATGCGGTGTTAAAAGTAATCCCATCCAAAACCGGTGGTTTGTTAGTATTTATGTCCTCTCTCATTAACTTAGCTCTTTTATCTGAAATTCGAGCTTTGAATACTCGAATGTTGATACGACAACATTTTATGACTCGAAATGTAGTCAGTGGATGGGTAATTATTTGGGTATACAGTATGATCTTCTTGATTATTATTGGTAGTGCTATTCCACAAGCGACTTATATCTTATATGGTAGATTAGCTACTATCGTATATCTTACTACCGGATTGGTTCTATGCTTATACTAAATCAATAGTTATAATGACTACAGCTTCCAAGCAAACATGATTACCGTGATATTGAAATCCAACACTTTTAGCTGTCTTAAGCAGTCCAGTGGGGTGGTGGTGTACTGCAATCATAAAGAACTTGGTTGTCTGTATCTCATAACCGGAGTCATCTTCAGTATTCTAGGAACTATAATGTCTTTGTTTATTCGATTTGAGTTATACAGTTCTGGATCGCGGATCATTTGTACAGAGACGATAGCTACTTATAATGTGATAATAACGATACATGGCCTAGCTATGATCTTTATGTTCTTAATGCCTGCTTTGTACGGAGGATATGGTAACTTCTTTGTACCAATATATATTGGTGGTTCGGAAGTCGTTTTCCCAAGAACTAACGCGATCTCCTATTTTCTAGTACCATTAGGTTCTGTGTTGTTAACTCAAAGTATTTGTTCCGAGTTTGGTAGTGGTCTTGGTTGGACAATGTATCCTCCACTAAGTACTAGCTTGATGGTGTTAAATCCAGAGGCAACTGATTGGATTATCGGAGGTCTTGCAGTACTAGGAATTAGTAGTATTTTAAGTTCTATTAACTTCCTTGGTACTTGCGTCTTCATGGGTTCTAATGCTGGTGCTAAGAACTATATTCTATATATCTGGGCTATCATATTTACTGCCCTTATGTTAGTCTTCACTCTACCTATTCTTACTGGTGGATTAGTTATGATCCTTCTTGATCTACACGTAAACACTGAATTTTATGATTCTATGTATTCTGGTGATAGTGTACTTTATCAACATCTATTCTGGTTCTTCGGACATCCAGAGGTATACATTCTAATTTTACCTGCTTTTGGTGTAGTCTCGCAGACATTATCTATGTATGCTGCTAGATCTGTCTTCGGTGGACAATCTATGATCTTAGCTATGGGTTGTATTTCTATTCTAGGTTCCTTAGTATGGGCACATCATATGATGACAGTCGGTCTAGAGGTAGATACCAGAGCTTATTTCTCTGCTATGACTATTATGATTGCAATTCCTACCGGTACTAAGATTTTCAACTGGTTAGGTACCTATATGGCTAGCCATACAACTACAAGAACTGTAGATCTATGGGCTGCTCTTAGTTTTATCCTATTGTTTACTCTAGGTGGTACTACAGGTGTAGTTATGGGTAACGCTGGTATGGATATTGCCCTACATGATACATACTATATTGTAGCTCATTTCCATTTCGTATTATCTCTTGGTGCAGTACTAGCTACTATATGTGGCTTTATCTTCTATAGCAGAGATATGTTCGGAGATACTGTAAATCTATTCCATGTAAATACCGGTGCTTCTCCATATTTAAGCATCTGGTTTAGTCTTCTTAGGTAGTATCTTATTAATTTTCATCCCTATGCATATACTTGGTTTCAACGTTATGCCAAGAAGGATACCAGATTACCCTGATTATCTTTGTTATATTAATACATGGTGTTCAATTGGTTCTATATCCACAATAGTTATCATCTTAACTATGCTCTGCATTAAGTATAGTGGTATCCAGCGTATATTTGAAAAACCAACATTTGTATACAAGCTGTACGAATATCATGACATTCACTTTGGTAGTCGCCTTCTTAATGTTAGTCTGTACGGAATACACGGATCGGATTCTTGTTGGCCTGGCACCTGTTTAGTAACTGGATGAACGCTTTTTACGCCTGGTATGCATGGATAATACTCGACTCTTCTATAGTTTAACCGCTACTGCTGGACTGTATATATGTACTTACGGTAGTACTATCAAGCCTCTTGTTCCAAATAGATTTCATGGAAAACCTAAAATTCGCATGTTTGATTGACATTTAGCCGCTAATATACAATCATCCAAGATATATTTATCTATCGCAGGTTCGGTCTAATGTCCGTTATACTATATAGATCACATGGCTTCTGGTACTTTGAGATCATGCTAACGGCGAGAAGGGAATGTGTTTCAAAGAAAAGGGATGTTTAGCCGGGAAGTTAGCGTCTAAAATATATAACCGATAGTCTCAACTTAGATGCACAGATGGACATAATTAATCCTTGTACGGTTTGTACCTACTTGACTCCTCAGTTTAAGCAGAACTGTAGTTTCTCGGGACTAAAGTCAGCATAATCAATAAAAAGGTTTGTTCAGCCACTGGTTCACCATCAACTACCTTGTTTCGACTTCGTACCGACTGTGTTATTGTAGCACATATCAATCCCTTAAATAGGGATATTATTCCCAAACAACCGATCGTGTTGGCTAGGTGAACTAATCACGTTTCATAATACAATCAGTGAAAGCTCTTTGATTTCCATGAACGGAGTTACATATTAGATTCTCTTCGCTCCCATGGTATTTAGTAAGTTAACATTCAAACGTATCCAGTGTAAAGTTTGAACGTAATCCAGCTTTACCTTCTATGTTGTTATGTTAACCAAATAAGTTTCATCGTTGTTGATATTTCATTGACATGTTGATAACATAAATACTAACAAACCACCGGTTTTGGATGGGATTACTTGTAACACCCGCATAATATGCTAAAAAGTACCATTCAGGTACGATATGAACGGAGTTACAAACCGGTTCACTGTATGGAGTTATCTGGGTGCGATAATTCAATCAAACCAAAAGCCGTTTGTAAGAAATTAAACCAATTAGATAATATGGTAGATAGGGAACAAACTGTCTCCAGACGTTCTTAACCCAGCTCACGTATTACATCTGACGGTGAACTAGCGTTCCTAACTGAATCTTGTTCAATAACAAGGGAGTAATGAGCCGACATGGAGGTGCTGATACAATCCGAGGATTAGAACTCCCAATATTATCTGACCTGTTATCCCGGGTACCTTACGACCGTTATATGATTTAGAGATAGAATGTAATGTGGATTAATATCCACATGGTTTCTACAAAGTGTAGATATAAAATAGTGAATGGTTCTGTAAAGATCTTGCATAACATACCTTTAGATTTGCTTAGCATTATAGAGCTTGTAGGCATGTAAGTAACTAAAGAACTATAGATACTTTGAGTGAAGAATACAAGGATAGCTCCAACAATAACATGGCTAAAATGTATACCAGTTAAGATGAAAAGTCCATTACCAAATGCATTATCATTAATATAAAGAGATAGTCCTAAGTATTCCGTACAGACTAACATTAAGAAGGCGACTACCAAAGTGAATGTCATGATATTCGTACAGCTTGTATACAAATGTTGGTTTTTCAAATATACGCTGGATACCACTATACTTAATACAGAGCATAGTTAAGATGATAACTATTGTGGATATAGAACCAATTGAACACCATGTATTAATATAACAAAGATAATCAGGGTAATCTGGTATCCTTCTTGTATAAACGTTGAAACCAAGTATATGCATAGGGATGAAAATTAATAAGATACTACCTAAGAAGACTACAAACCAGATGCTTAAATATGGAGAAGCACCGGTATTTACATGGAATAGATTTACAGTATCTCCGAACATATCTCTGCTATAGAAGATAAAGCCACATATAGTAGCTAGTACTGCACCAAGAGATAATACGAAATGGAAATGAGCTACAATATAGTATGTATCATGTAGGGCAATATCCATACCAGCGTTACCCATAACTACACCTGTAGTACCACCTAGAGTAAACAATAGGATAAAACTAAGAGCAGCCCATAGATCTACAGTTCTTGTAGTTGTATGGCTAGCCATATAGGTACCTAACCAGTTGAAAATCTTAGTACCGGTAGGAATTGCAATCATAATAGTCATAGCAGAGAAATAAGCTCTGGTATCTACCTCTAGACCGACTGTCATCATATGATGTGGCCATACTAAGGAACCTAGAATAGAAATACAACCCATAGCTAAGATCATAGATTGTCCACCGAAGACAGATCTAGCAGCATACATAGATAATGTCTGCGAGACTACACCAAAAGCAGGTAAAATTAGAATGTATACCTCTGGATGTCCGAAGAACCAGAATAGATGTTGATAAAGTACACTATCACCAGAATACATAGAATCATAAAATTCAGTGTTTACGTGTAGATCAAGAAGGATCATAACTAATCCACCAGTAAGAATAGGTAGAGTGAAGACTAACATAAGGGCAGTAAATATGATAGCCCAGATATATAGAATATAGTTCTTAGCACCAGCATTAGAACCCATGAAGACGCAAGTACCAAGGAAGTTAATAGAACTTAAAATACTACTAATTCCTAGTACTGCAAGACCTCCGATAATCCAATCAGTTGCCTCTGGATTTAACACCATCAAGCTAGTACTTAGTGGAGGATACATTGTCCAACCAAGACCACTACCAAACTCGGAACAAATACTTTGAGTTAACAACACAGAACCTAATGGTACTAGAAAATAGGAGATCGCGTTAGTTCTTGGGAAAACGACTTCCGAACCACCAATATATATTGGTACAAAGAAGTTACCATATCCTCCGTACAAAGCAGGCATTAAGAACATAAAGATCATAGCTAGGCCATGT
>NW_021703996.1:0-8979 GCF_002563875.1 Besnoitia besnoiti
CATGTTACACTTACTAAAATGGGATTCCTAGGTTGATATAAACTACCTTTTTCTGGGGAGTATATACTACGAGTTGGACTACTGGTTTAGATCTTGAAGGTCTTTGTTTACCGGATCCAAGTTCTCTTGTGCTTTTCATGACCATCATGTTAAGTGCATTAAGTATAGTGGTATCCAGCGTATATTTGAAAAACCAACATTTGTATACAAGCTGTACGAATATCATGACATTCACTTTGGTAGTCGCCTTCTTAATGTTAGTCTGTACGGAATACTTAGGACTATCTCTTTATATTAATGATAATGCATTTGGTAATGGACTTTTCATCTTAACTGGTATACATTTTAGCCATGTTATTGTTGGAGCTATCCTTGTATTCTTCACTCAAGTATCTATAGTTCTTTAGTTACTTACATGCCTACAAGCTCTATAATGCTAAGCAAATCTAAAGGTATGTTATGCAAGATCTTTACAGAACCATTCACTATTTTATATCTACACTTTGTAGAAACCATGTGGATATTAATCCACATTACATTCTATCTCTAAATCATATAACGGTCGTAAGGTACGCCGGGGATAACAGGTCAGATAATATTGGGAGTTCTAATCCTCGGATTGTATCAGCACCTCCATGTCGGCTCATTACTCCCTTGTTATTGAACAAGATTCAGTTAGGAACGCTAGTTCACCGTCAGATGTAATACGTGAGCTGGGTTAAGAACGTCTGGAGACAGTTTGTTCCCATCTACCATATTATCTAATTGGTTTAATTTTCTTACAAACGGCTTTTGGTTTGATTGAATTATCGCACCCAGATAACTCCATACCAGTGAACCGGTTTTGTAACTCCGCTTCATATCGTACCTGAATGGTACTTTTTAGCATTATTATGCGGTGTTAAAAGTAATCCCATCCAAAACCGGTGGTTTGTTAGTATTTATGTTATCAACATGTCAATGAAATATCAACAACGATGAAACTTATTTGGTTAACATAACAACATAGAAGGTAAAGCTGGATTACGTTCAAACTTTACACTGGATACGTTTCAATGTTAACTTACTAAATACCATGGAGCGAAGAGAATCTAATATGTAACTCCGTTCATGGAAATCAAAAGAGCTTTCACTGATTGTATTTATGAAACGTGATTAGTTCACCTAGCCAACACGATCCGGTTGTTTGGGAATAATATCCCTATTTAAGGGATTGATATGTGCTACAATAACACAGTCGGTACGAAGTCGAAACAAGGTAGTTGATGGTGAACCAGTGGCTGAACAAACCTTTTTATTGATTATGCTGACTTTAGTCCCGAGAAACTACAGTTCTGCTTAAACTGAGGAGTCAAGTAGGTACCAAACCGTACAAGGATTAATTATGTCCATCTGTGCATCTAAGTTGAGACTATCGGTTATATATTTTAGACGCTAACTTCCCGGCTAAACTTTGACTTATTAAACCAGCCTGGGATCATAAAAGTACTATGTATGGTAAGATTGAGCGTGAACATTGGATGTCACCATGGTTATAGTTACGGTACATATATAAAATCTACAGTACGATTTGAGATTTGTTACGTGACGAGCGGTGTGTTTAAGACTAGTTTACATGCGCTCATTTTAATATGTAGTTATTTAACGAAGTTCTATTGTGCTAGCATGGTTTCGAGAACACACCAAATTTCCATGAGTCTATTCCGGGCACACCTCGTCTTTTATCGGTGTGCTCTCAATCTAAATTCATCTTATAACTTTGGTTTCTTAGTTGCAATTACCTTTGTACTCCAAATAATTACAGGTATCACTTTAGCGTTCCGATATACTTCTGAAGCATCTTGTGCATTTGCTAGTGTTCAACATCTAGTTAGAGAGGTAGCAGCAGGATGGGAATTTAGGATGTTGCATGCAACAACTGCTTCTTTCGTCTTCTTGTGTATCTTAATACACATGTCTCGAGGTATGTATAACTCCAGCTATAGTTATTTAACTACTGCTTGGATGTCTGGTTTAGTTTTATATCTACTTACTATAGCCACTGCTTTCCTCGGTTATGTACTACCATGGGGACAGATGAGTTTCTGGGGTGCTACAGTCATTACTAATCTCCTTTCTCCAATACCATATTTAGTACCTTGGTTACTCGGTGGATACTATGTATCTGATGTAACATTAAAACGATTCTTTGTATTGCACTTTATATTACCTTTGTAGGTTGCATTCTAATTGTATTACACATCTTCTATTTACATTTAAATGGTTCTAGTAACCCTGCAGGTATTGATTCCGCACTTAAAGTAGCCTTCTATCCTCATATGTTAATGACCGATGCTAAATGTCTATCCTATCTAATTGGTTTAATTTTCTTACAAACGGCTTTTGGTTTGATTGAATTATCGCACCCAGATAACTCCATACCAGTGAACCGGTTTGTAACTCCGCTTCATATCGTACCTGAATGGTACTTTTTAGCATATTATGCGGTGTTAAAAGTAATCCCATCCAAAACCGGTGGTTTGTTAGTATTTATGTTATCAACATGTCAATGAAATATCAACAACGATGAAACTTATTTGGTTAACATAACAACATAGAAGGTAAAGCTGGATTACGTTCAAACTTTACACTGGATACGTTTCAATGTTAACTTACTAAATACCATGGGAGCGAGAGAATCTAATATGTAACTCCGTTCATGGAAATCAAAAGAGCTTTCACTGATTGTATTTATGAAACGTGATTAGTTCACCTAGCCAACACGATCCGGTTGTTTGGGAATAATATCCCTATTTAAGGGATTGATATGTGCTACAATAACACAGTCGGTACGAAGTCAAACAAGGTAGTTGATGGTGAACCAGTGGCTGAACAAACCTTTTTATGATTATGCTGACTTTAGTCCCGAGAAACTACAGTTCTGCTTAAACTGAGGAGTCAAGTAGGTACAAACCGTACAAGGATTAATTATGTCCATCTGTGCATCTAAGTTGAGACTATCGGTTATATATTTTAGACGCTAACTTCCCGGCTAAACTTTGACTTATTAAACCAGCCTGGGATCATAAAAGTACTATGTATGGTAAGATTGAGCGTGGACTATCGAATGAAACAATGTGCTCCAACGCTAGTCTAAGTCTCTAACATACCTTTTACCTACAACTGTACGGAACGTAACAAACCTCCAGGCAAAGAACTTGGTATTCTGTTCTAATTCCCGTGGTAAACACAGTCAACGAATGGCGGAAGGAGCATTCATATGTTATGCAGTGTCTTAGGAGAGATACTCTAGATTTAGCATTCATCTACAGCTACGGTAACTGTTGTGTTTAAATAGCGGTTAACCTTTCCTTTTCCTTACGTACTCAGGGCATGCAATACCAATCAGATAACAACTGAAGCTAGACTCCATGTTACACTTACTAAAATGGGATTCCTAGGTTGATATAAACTACCTTTTTCTGGGAGTATATACTACGAGTTGGACTACTGGTTTAGATCTTGAAGGTCTTTGTTTACCGGATCCAAGTTCTCTTGTGCTTTTCATGACCATCATGTTAAGTGCATTAAGTATAGTGGTATCCAGCGTATTTGAAAAACCAACATTTGTATACAAGCTGTACGATATATGACATTCACTTTGGTAGTCGCCTTCTTAATGTTAGTCTGTACGGAATACTTAGGACTATCTCTTTATATTAATGATAATGCATTTGGTAATGGACTTTCATCTTAACTGGTATACATTTTAGCCATGTTATTGTTGGAGCTATCCTTGTATTCTTCACTCAAAGTATCTATAGTTCTTTAGTTACTTACATGCCTACAAGCTCTATAATGCTAAGCAAATCTAAAGGTATGTTATGCAAGATCTTTACAGAACCATTCACTATTTTATATCTACACTTTGTAGAAACCATGTGGATATTAATCCACATTACATTCTATCTCTAAATCATATAACGGTCGTAAGGTACGCCGGGGATAACAGGTCAGATAATATTGGGAGTTCTAATCCTCGGATTGTATCAGCACCTCCATGTCGGCTCATTACTCCCTTGTTATTGAACAAGATTCAGTTAGGAACGCTAGTTCACCGTCAGATGTAATACGTGAGCTGGGTTAAGAACGTCTGAGACAGTTTGTTCCCTATCTACCATATTATCTAATTGGTTTAATTTTCTTACAAACGGCTTTTGGTTTGATTGAATTATCGCACCCAGATAACTCCATACCAGTGAACCGGTTTGTAACTCCGCTTCATATCGTACCTGAATGGTACTTTTTAGCATATTATGCGGTGTTAAAAGTAATCCCATCCAAAACCGGTGGTTTGTTAGTATTTATGTCCTCTCTCATTAACTTAGCTCTTTTATCTGAAATTCGAGCTTTGAATACTCGAATGTTGATACGACAACATTTTATGACTCGAAATGTAGTCAGTGGATGGGTAATTATTTGGGTATACAGTATGATCTTCTTGATTATTATTGGTAGTGCTATTCCACAAGCGACTTATATCTTATATGGTAGATTAGCTACTATCGTATATCTTACTACCGGATTGGTTCTATGCTTATACTAAATCAATAGTTATAATGACTACAGCTTCCAAGCAAACATGATTACCGTGATATTGAAATCCAACACTTTTAGCTGTCTTAAGCAGTCCAGTGGGTGGTGGTGTACTGCAATCATAAAGAACTTGGTTGTCTGTATCTCATAACCGGAGTCATCTTCAGTATTCTAGGAACTATAATGTCTTTGTTTATTCGATTTGAGTTATACAGTTCTGGATCGCGGATCATTTGTACAGACGATAGCTACTTATAATGTGATAATAACGATACATGGCCTAGCTATGATCTTTATGTTCTTAATGCCTGCTTTGTACGGAGGATATGGTAACTTCTTTGTACCAATATATATTGGTGGTTCGGAAGTCGTTTTCCCAAGAACTAACGCGATCTCCTATTTTCTAGTACCATTAGGTTCTGTGTTGTTAACTCAAAGTATTTGTTCCGAGTTTGGTAGTGGTCTTGGTTGGACAATGTATCCTCCACTAAGTACTAGCTTGATGGTGTTAAATCCAGAGGCAACTGATTGGATTATCGGAGGTCTTGCAGTACTAGGAATTAGTAGTATTTTAAGTTCTATTAACTTCCTTGGTACTTGCGTCTTCATGGGTTCTAATGCTGGTGCTAAGAACTATATTCTATATATCTGGGCTATCATATTTACTGCCCTTATGTTAGTCTTCACTCTACCTATTCTTACTGGTGGATTAGTTATGATCCTTCTTGATCTACACGTAAACACTGAATTTTATGATTCTATGTATTCTGGTGATAGTGTACTTTATCAACATCTATTCTGGTTCTTCGGACATCCAGAGGTATACATTCTAATTTTACCTGCTTTTGGTGTAGTCTCGCAGACATTATCTATGTATGCTGCTAGATCTGTCTTCGGTGGACAATCTATGATCTTAGCTATGGGTTGTATTTCTATTCTAGGTTCCTTAGTATGGGCACATCATATGATGACAGTCGGTCTAGAGGTAGATACCAGAGCTTATTTCTCTGCTATGACTATTATGATTGCAATTCCTACCGGTACTAAGATTTTCAACTGGTTAGGTACCTATATGGCTAGCCATACAACTACAAGAACTGTAGATCTATGGGCTGCTCTTAGTTTTATCCTATTGTTTACTCTAGGTGGTACTACAGGTGTAGTTATGGGTAACGCTGGTATGGATATTGCCCTACATGATACATACTATATTGTAGCTCATTTCCATTTCGTATTATCTCTTGGTGCAGTACTAGCTACTATATGTGGCTTTATCTTTATAGCAGAGATATGTTCGGAGATACTGTAAATCTATTCCATGTAAATACCGGTGCTTCTCCATATTTAAGCATCTGGTTTGTAGTCTTCTTAGGTAGTATCTTATTAATTTTCATCCCTATGCATATACTTGGTTTCAACGTTATGCCAAGAAGGATACCAGATTACCCTGATTATCTTTGTTATATTAATACATGGTGTTCAATTGGTTCTATATCCACAATAGTTATCATCTTAACTATGCTCTGCATTAAGTATAGTGGTATCCAGCGTATATTTGAAAAACCAACATTTGTATACAAGCTGTACGAATATCATGACATTCACTTTGGTAGTCGCCTTCTTAATGTTAGTCTGTACGGAATACTTAGGACTATCTCTTTATATTAATGATAATGCATTTGGTAATGGACTTTTCATCTTAACTGGTATACATTTTAGCCATGTTATTGTTGGAGCTATCCTTGTATTCTTCACTCAAAGTATCTATAGTTCTTTAGTTACTTACATGCCTACAAGCTCTATAATGCTAAGCAAATCTAAAGGTATGTTATGCAAGATCTTTACAGAACCATTCACTATTTTATATCTACACTTTGTAGAAACCATGTGGATATTAATCCACATTACATTCTATCTCTAAATCATATAACGGTCGTAAGGTACGCCGGGGATAACAGGTCAGATAATATTGGGAGTTCTAATCCTCGGATTGTATCAGCACCTCCATGTCGGCTCATTACTCCCTTGTTATTGAACAAGATTCAGTTAGGAACGCTAGTTCACCGTCAGATGTAATACGTGAGCTGGGTTAAGAACGTCTGGAGACAGTTTGTTCCCTATCTACCATATTATCTAATTGGTTTAATTTTACAAACGGCTTTTGGTTTGATTGAATTATCGCACCCAGATAACTCCATACCAGTGAACCGGTTTGTAACTCCGCTTCATATCGTACCTGAATGGTACTTTTTAGCATATTATGCGGTGTTAAAAGTAATCCCATCCAAAACCGGTGGTTTGTTAGTATTTATGTCCTCTCTCATTAACTTAGCTCTTTTATCTGAAATTCGAGCTTTGAATACTCGAATGTTGATACGACAACATTTTATGACTCGAAATGTAGTCAGTGGATGGGTAATTATTTGGGTATACAGTATGATCTTCTTGATTATTATTGGTAGTGCTATTCCACAAGCGACTTATATCTTATATGGTAGATTAGCTACTATCGTATATCTTACTACCGGATTGGTTCTATGCTTATACTAAATCAAATAGTTATAATGACTACAGCTTCCAAGCAAACATGATTACCGTGATATTGAAATCCAACACTTTTAGCTGTCTTAAGCAGTCCAGTGGGGTGGTGGTGTACTGCAATCATAAAGAACTTGGTTGTCTGTATCTCATAACCGGAGTCATCTTCAGTATTCTAGGAACTATAATGTCTTTGTTTATTCGATTTGAGTTATACAGTTCTGGATCGCGGATCATTTGTACAGAGACGATAGCTACTTATAATGTGATAATAACGATACATGGCCTAGCTATGATCTTTATGTTCTTAATGCCTGCTTTGTACGGAGGATATGGTAACTTCTTTGTACCAATATATATTGGTGGTTCGGAAGTCGTTTTCCCAAGAACTAACGCGATCTCCTATTTTCTAGTACCATTAGGTTCTGTGTTGTTAACTCAAAGTATTTGTTCCGAGTTTGGTAGTGGTCTTGGTTGGACAATGTATCCTCCACTAAGTACTAGCTTGATGGTGTTAAATCCAGAGGCAACTGATTGGATTATCGGAGGTCTTGCAGTACTAGGAATTAGTAGTATTTTAAGTTCTATTAACTTCCTTGGTACTTGCGTCTTCATGGGTTCTAATGCTGGTGCTAAGAACTATATTCTATATATCTGGGCTATCATATTTACTGCCCTTATGTTAGTCTTCACTCTACCTATTCTTACTGGTGGATTAGTTATGATCCTTCTTGATCTACACGTAAACACTGAATTTTATGATTCTATGTATTCTGGTGATAGTGTACTTTATCAACATCTATTCTGGTTCTTCGGACATCCAGAGGTATACATTCTAATTTTACCTGCTTTTGGTGTAGTCTCGCAGACATTATCTATGTATGCTGCTAGATCTGTCTTCGGTGGACAATCTATGATCTTAGCTATGGGTTGTATTTCTATTCTAGGTTCCTTAGTATGGGCACATCATATGATGACAGTCGGTCTAGAGGTAGATACCAGAGCTTATTTCTCTGCTATGACTATTATGATTGCAATTCCTACCGGTACTAAGATTTTCAACTGGTTAGGTACCTATATGGCTAGCCATACAACTACAAGAACTGTAGATCTATGGGCTGCTCTTAGTTTTATCCTATTGTTTACTCTAGGTGGTACTACAGGTGTAGTTATGGGTAACGCTGGTATGGATATTGCCCTACATGATACATACTATATTGTAGCTCATTTCCATTTCGTATTATCTCTTGGTGCAGTACTAGCTACTATATGTGGCTTTATCTTCTATAGCAGAGATATGTTCGGAGATACTGTAAATCTATTCCATGTAAATACCGGTGCTTCTCCATATTTAAGCATCTGGTTTGTAGTCTTCTTAGGTAGTATCTTATTAATTTTCATCCCTATGCATATACTTGGTTTCAACGTTATGCCAAGAAGGATACCAGATTACCCTGATTATCTTTGTTATATTAATACATGGTGTTCAATTGGTTCTATATCCACAATAGTTATCATCTTAACTATGCTCTGCATTAAGTATAGTGGTATCCAGCGTATATTTGAAAAACCAACATTTGTATACAAGCTGTACGAATATCATGACATTCACTTTGGTAGTCGCTTCTTAATGTTAGTCTGTAACGGAATACACGGATCGGATTCTTGTTGGCCTGGCACCTGTTTAGTAACTGGATGAACGCTTTTACGCCTGGTATGCATGGATAATACTCGACTCTTCTATAGTTTAACCGCTACTGCTGGGACTGTATATTATGTACTTACGGTAGTACTATCAAGCCTCTTCTTCAAATAGATTTCATGGAAACCTAAAAATTCGCATGTTTGATTGACATTTAGCCGCTA
>NW_021703997.1:0-4443 GCF_002563875.1 Besnoitia besnoiti
GATATTGAAATCCAACACTTTTAGCTGTCTTAAGCAGTCCAGTGGGGTGGTGGTGTACTGCAATCATAAAGAACTTGGTTGTCTGTATCTCATAACCGGAGTCATCTTCAGTATTCTAGGAACTATAATGTCTTTGTTTATTCGATTTGAGTGAACACATAAGATCATCGAATTTAACGGTATGCTCCTGAAAGTAACGGTACAAGCTGTAAACAAAGGACTCCTTAACTTAAACTGAGGAGTCAAGTAGGTACAAACCGTACAAGGATTAATTATGTCCATCTGTGCATCTAAGTTGAGACTATCGGTTATATATTTTAGACGCTAACTTCCCGGCTAAACATCCCTTTTCTTTGAAACACACTTCCCTTCTCGCCGTTAGCATGATCTCAAAGTACCAGAAGCCATGTGATCTATATAGTATAACGGGACATTAGACCGAACCTGCGATAGATAAATATATCTTGGATGATTGTATATTAGCGGCTAAATGTCAATCAAACATGCGAATTTTAGGTTTTCCATGAAATCTATTTGGAAGAAGAGGCTTGATAGTACTACCGTAAGTACATAATATACAGTCCCAGCAGTAGCGGTTAAACTATAGAAGAGTCGAGTATTATCCATGCATACCAGGCGTAAAAAGCGTTCATCCAGTTACTAAACAGGTGCCAGGCCAACAAGAATCCGATCCGTGTATTCCGTACAGACTAACATTAAGAAGGCGACTACCAAAGTGAATGTCATGATATTCGTACAGGCTTGTATACAAATGTTGGTTTTTCAAATATACGCTGGATACCACTATACTTAATGCACTTAACATGATGGTCATGAAAAGCACAAGAGAACTTGGATCCGGTAAACAAAGACCTTCAAGATCTAAACCAGTAGTCCAACTCGTAGTATATACTCCCCAGAAAAAGGTAGTTTATATCAACCTAGGAATCCCATTTTAGTAAGTGTAACATGGAGTCTAGCTTCAGTTGTTATCTGATTGGTATTGCATGCCCTGAGTACGTAAGGAAAAGGAAAAGGTTAACCGCTATTTAAACACAAACAGTTACCGTAGCTGTAGATGAATGCTAAATCTAGAGTATCTCTCCTAAGACACTGCATAACATATGAATGCTCCTTCCGCCATTCGTTGACTGTGTTTACCACGGGGAATTAGAACAGAATACCAAGTTCTTTGCCTGGAGGTTTGTTACGTTCCGTACAGTTGTAGGTAAAAGGTATGTTAGAGACTTAGACTAGCGTTGGAGCACATTGTTTCATTCGATAGTCCACGCTCAATCTTACCATACATAGTACTTTTATGATCCCAGGCTGGTTTAATAAGTCAAAGTTTAGCCGGAAGTTAGCGTCTAAATATATAACCGATAGTCTCAACTTAGATGCACAGATGGACATAATTAATCCTTGTACGGTTTGTACCTACTTGACTCCTCAGTTTAAGTTAAGGAGTCCTTTGTTTACAGCTTGTACCGTTACTTTCAGGAGCATACCGTTAAATTCGATGATCTTATGTGTTCACTCAAATCGAATAAACAAGACATTATAGTTCCTAGAATACTGAAGATGACTCCGGTTATGAGATACAGACAACCAAGTTCTTTATGATTGCAGTACACCACCACCCACTGGACTGCTTAAGACAGCTAAAAGTGTTGGATTTCAATATCCTACTACATTAAGATTATTCCACATCGGTTATGTTCTAGGCGTAATATATGGATTCTTGTTCTCACTCATCTTAACAGCGAGAGAAAACTACTACTCAGATGCTAGTCTAATCAGTAGCATCGTACTTGGAGTTATCATCTCTGAGACAGGATTATTTATCAGCTTTTTCTGGGGAGTATATACTACGAGTTGGACTACTGGTTTAGATCTTGAAGGTCTTTGTTTACCGGATCCAAGTTCTCTTGTGCTTTTCATGACCATCATGTTAAGTGCATTAGCAGAGCATAGTTAAGATGATAACTATTGTGGATATAGAACCAATTGAACACCATGTATTATATAACAAAGATAATCAGGGTAATCTGGTATCCTTCTTGGCATAACGTTGAAACCAAGTATATGCATAGGGATGAAAATTAATAAGATACTACCTAAGAAGACTACAAACCAGATGCTTAAATATGGAGAAGCACCGGTATTTACATGGAATAGATTTACAGTATCTCCGAACATATCTCTGCTATAGAAGATAAAGCCACATATAGTAGCTAGTACTGCACCAAGAGATAATACGAAATGGAAATGAGCTACAATATAGTATGTATCATGTAGGGCAATATCCATACAGCGTTACCCATAACTACACCTGTAGTACCACCTAGAGTAAACAATAGGATAAAACTAAGAGCAGCCCATAGATCTACAGTTCTTGTAGTTGTATGGCTAGCCATATAGGTACCTAACCAGTTGAAAATCTTAGTACCGGTAGGAATTGCAATCAAATAGTCATAGCAGAGAAATAAGCTCTGGTATCTACCTCTAGACCGACTGTCATCATATGATGTGCCCATACTAAGGAACCTAGAATAGAAATACAACCCATAGCTAAGATCATAGATTGTCCACCGAAGACAGATCTAGCAGCATACATAGATAATGTCTGCGAGACTACACCAAAGCAGGTAAAATTAGAATGTATACCTCTGGATGTCCGAAGAACCAGAATAGATGTTGATAAAGTACACTATCACCAGAATACATAGAATCATAAAATTCAGTGTTTACGTGTAGATCAAGAAGGATCATAACTAATCCACCAGTAAGAATAGGTAGAGTGAAGACTAACATAAGGGCAGTAAATATGATAGCCCAGATATATAGAATATAGTTCTTAGCACCAGCATTAGAACCCATGAAGACGCAAGTACCAAGGAAGTTAATAGAACTTAAAATACTACTAATTCCTAGTACTGCAAGACCTCCGATAATCCAATCAGTTGCCTCTGGATTTAACACCATCAAGCTAGTACTTAGTGGAGGATACATTGTCCAACCAAGACCACTACCAAACTCGGAACAAATACTTTGAGTTAACAACACAGAACCTAATGGTACTAGAAAATAGGAGATCGCGTTAGTTCTTGGGAAAACGACTTCCGAACCACCAATATATATTGGTACAAAGAAGTTACCATATCCTCCGTACAAAGCAGGCATTAAGAACATAAAGATCATAGCTAGGCCATGTATCGTTATTATCACATTATAAGTAGCTATCGTCTCTGTACAAATGATCCGCGATCCAGAACTGTATAACTCAAATCGAATAAACAAAGACATTATAGTTCCTAGAATACTGAAGATGACTCCGGTTATGAGATACAGACAACCAAGTTCTTTATGATTGCAGTACACCACCACCCCACTGGACTGCTTAAGACAGCTAAAAGTGTTGGATTTCAATATCACGGTAATCATGTTTGCTTGGAAGCTGTAGTCATTATAACTATTGATTTAGTATAAGCATAGAACCAATCCGGTAGTAAGATATACGATAGTAGCTAATCTACCATATAAGATATAAGTCGCTTGTGGAATAGCACTACCAATAATAATCAAGAAGATCATACTGTATACCCAAATAATTACCCATCCACTGACTACATTTCGAGTCATAAAATGTTGTCGTATCAACATTCGAGTATTCAAAGCTCGAATTTCAGATAAAAGAGCTAAGTTAATGAGAGAGGACATAAATACTAACAAACCACCGGTTTTGGATGGGATTACTTTTAACACCGCATAATATGCTAAAAAGTACCATTCAGGTACGATATGAAGCGGAGTTACAAACCGGTTCACTGGTATGGAGTTATCTGGGTGCGATAATTCGACATAGCTGTGATGTTAAGGAGCATAGGAGATGCTACACGCCTTAATTGGTACTGCATTGATATAATTATCGTACAAGCACTCAGCTAGTTATTGAGAGACACTCACGAGCCCAAAACCATAACTTCGTAATCTCAATGGTTTGTGATAGAACCATAACACAATGATCTTTACACAGTTCAACCCTGTATTATAAAATCCAGTAGACTCATGTCCTGTCGTTTATATAAATCTATTAATGCTTGTCAAGTTCCTTGTATCTAGTTAGCTCACTGCGTACTTAGGATCAGACCAAAAAGAGTTCACTAATGGTACTAGAAAATAGGAGATCGCGTTAGTTCTTGGGAAAACGACTTCCGAACCACCAATATATATTGGTACAAAGAAGTTACCATATCCTCCGTACAAAGCAGGCATTAAGAACATAAAGATCATAGCTAGGCCATGTATCGTTATTATCACATTATAAGTAGCTATCGTCTCTGTACAATGATCCGCGATCCAGAACTGTATAACTCAAATCGAATAAACAAAAGACATTTATAGTTCCTAGAATACTGAAGATGACTCCGGTTATGAGATACA
>NW_021703998.1:0-8616 GCF_002563875.1 Besnoitia besnoiti
ACTTTTAGCTGTCTTAAGCAGTCCAGTGGGGTGGTGGTGTACTGCAATCATAAAGAACTTGGTTGTCTGTATCTCATACCGGAGTCATCTTCAGTATTCTAGGAACTATAATGTCTTTGTTTATTCGATTTGAGTTATACAGTTCTGGATCGCGGATCATTTGTACAGAGACGATAGCTACTTATAATGTGATAATAACGATACATGGCCTAGCTATGATCTTTATGTTCTTAATGCCTGCTTTGTACGGAGGATATGGTAACTTCTTTGTACCAATATATATTGGTGGTTCGGAAGTCGTTTTCCCAAGAACTAACGCGATCTCCTATTTTCTAGTACCATTAGTGAACTCTTTTGGTCTGATCCTAAGTACGCAGTGAGCTAACTAGATACAAGGAACTTGACAAGCATTAATAGATTTATATAAACGACAAGGACATGAGTCTACTGGATTTTATAATACAGGGTTGAACTGTGGGTTAGTTTCAATGCCCAAGGCAGAGCACTGGATTGGATACCCAGGGAACTGTGCTCCCATTAATAAGAATCATATTCTAAGTCACCAGGCATGCAATACCAATCAGATAACAACTGAAGCTAGACTCCATGTTACACTTACTAAAATGGGATTCCTAGGTTGATATAAACTACCTTTTTCTGGGGAGTATATACTACGAGTTGGACTACTGGTTTAGATCTTGAAGGTCTTTGTTTACCGGATCCAAGTTCTCTTGTGCTTTTCATGACCATCATGTTAAGTGCATTAGCAGAGCATAGTTAAGATGATAACTATTGTGGATATAGAACCAATTGAACACCATGTATTAATATAACAAAGATAATCAGGGTAATCTGGTATCCTTCTTGGCATAACGTTGTGTAGTTATATGAAGCGTACATTCCTTAATATCTGGAACAATAGATTATGGTTAGGTAGTGGAACAAGGAGAGCGTCTGTTGTACATCAACACTAGATACTGCTAATACCACTGTAGAGGTATAGTATATAATCCCTGCCCGGTGCAGTAAAATGTAAACGGCGGCTGTATTATGACGGTCCAAAGGTAGGTAAATCCTTGTCGGGTAATTATCGTCGTGCGTGAAAGTTGGTCCGACTCTTCACATGTCGTTTATCTAAAACTTTCTTAAATAGAATTATCTTTGAATATGAGGATCCAGATGGCCCGACGGTTAGACCCTGAGCACCTTTACATCCCTTAAATCATATACAGGATCAAATCTTCCTTGAGCGACTCGACAGGCACTAGAGATAGCGTGAAAGCTCTTTTGATTTCCATGAACGGAGTTACATATTAGATTCTCTTCGCTCCCATGGTATTTAGTAAGTTAACATTGAAACGTATCCAGTGTAAAGTTTGAACGTAATCCAGCTTTACCTTCTATGTTGTTATGTTAACCAAATAAGTTTCATCGTTGTTTATTTCATTGACATGTTGATAACATAAATACTAACAAACCACCGGTTTTGGATGGGATTACTTTTTAACACCGCATAATATGCTAAAAAGTACCATTCAGGTACGATATGAAGCGGAGTTACAAACCGGTTCACTGGTATGGAGTTATCTGGGTGATAATTCGACATAGCTGTGATGTTAAGGAGCATAGGAGATGCTACACGCCTTAATTGGTACTGCATTGATATAATTATCGTACAAGCACTCAGCTAGTTATTGAGAGACACTCACGAGCCCAAAACCATAACTTCGTAATCTCAATGGTTTGTGATAGAACCATAACACAATGATCTTTACACAGTTC
Source organism: Besnoitia besnoiti (assembly GCF_002563875.1). NCBI lineage: Eukaryota > Apicomplexa > Conoidasida > Eucoccidiorida > Sarcocystidae > Besnoitia > Besnoitia besnoiti. Next base: position 1,783 of record NW_021703998.1, read on the forward strand.
AACCCTGTATTATAAAATCCAGTAGACTCATGTCCTTGTCGTTTATATAAAATCTATTAATGCTTGTCAAGTTCCTTGTATCTAGTTAGCTCACTGCGTACTTAGGATCAGACCAAAAGAGTTCACTAATGGTACTAGAAAATAGGAGATCGCGTTAGTTCTTGGGAAAACGACTTCCGAACCACCAAATATATATTGGTAAAAGAAGTTACCATATCCTCCGTACAAAGCAGGCATTAAGAACATAAAGATCATAGCTAGGCCATGTATCGTTATTATCACATTATAAGTAGCTATCGTCTCTGTACAAATGATCCGCGATCCAGAACTGTATAACTCAAATCGAATAAACAAGACATTATAGTTCCTAGAATACTGAAGATGACTCCGGTTATGAGATACAGACAACCAAGTTCTTTATGATTGCAGTACACCACCACCCCACTGGACTGCTTAAGACAGCTAAAAGTGTTGGATTTCAATATCCTACTACATTAAGATTATTCCACATCGGTTATGTTCTAGGCGTAATATATGGATTCTTGTTCTCACTCATCTTAACAGCGAGAGAAAACTACTACTCAGATGCTAGTCTAATCAGTAGCATCGTACTTGGAGTTATCTCTCTGAGACAGGATTATTTATCAGCTTTTTCTGGGGAGTATATACTACGAGTTGGACTACTGGTTTAGATCTTGAAGGTCTTTGTTTACCGGATCCAAGTTCTCTTGTGTTTTCATGACCATCATGTTAAGTGCATTAAGTATAGTGGTATCCAGCGTATATTTGAAAAACCAACATTTGTATACAAGCTGTACGAATATCATGACATTCACTTTGGTAGTCGCCTTCTTAATGTTAGTCTGTACGGAATACACGGATCGGATTCTTGTTGGCCTGGCACCTGTTTAGTAACTGGATGAACGCTTTTTACGCCTGGTATGCATGGATAATACTCGACTCTTCTATAGTTTAACCGCTACTGCTGGGACTGTATATTATGTACTTACGGTAGTACTATCAAGCCTCTTCTTCCAAATAGATTTCATGGAAAACCTAAAATTCGCATGTTTGATTGACATTTAGCCGCTAATATACAATCATCCAAGATATATTTATCTATCGCAGGTTCGTCTAATGTCCCGTTATACTATATAGATCACATGGCTTCTGGTACTTTGAGATCATGCTAACGGCGAGAAGGGAAGTGTGTTTCAAAGAAAAGGGATGTTTAGCCGGGAAGTTAGCGTCTAAAATATATAACCGATAGTCTCAACTTAGATGCACAGATGGACATAATTAATCCTTGTACGGTTTGTACCTACTTGACTCCTCAGTTTAAGCAGAACTGTAGTTTCTCGGGACTAAAGTCAGCATAATCAATAAAAAGGTTTGTTCAGCCACTGGTTCACCATCAACTACCTTGTTTCGACTTCGTACCGACTGTGTTATTGTAGCACATATCAATCCCTTAAATAGGGATATTATTCCCAAACAACCGGATCGTGTTGGCTAGGTGAACTAATCACGTTTCATAAATACAATCAGTGAAAGCTCTTTTGATTTCCATGAACGGAGTTACATATTAGATTCTCTTCGCTCCCATGGTATTTAGTAAGTTAACATTGAAACGTATCCAGTGTAAAGTTTGAACGTAATCCAGCTTTACCTTCTATGTTGTTATGTTAACCAAATAAGTTTCATCGTTGTTGATATTTCATTGAATGTTGATAACATAAATACTAACAAACCACCGGTTTTGGATGGGATTACTTTTAACACCGCATAATATGCTAAAAAGTACCATTCAGGTACGATATGAAGCGGAGTTACAAACCGGTTCACTGGTATGGAGTTATCTGGGTGCGATAATTCAATCAAACCAAAAGCCGTTTGTAAGAAAATTAAACCAATTAGATAGGATAGACATTTAGCATCGGTCATTAACATATGAGGATAGAAGGCTACTTTAAGTGCGGAATCAATACCTGCAGGGTTACTAGAACCATTTAAATGTAAATAGAAGATGTGTAATACAATTAGAATGTATACCTCTGGATGTCCGAAGAACCAGAATAGATGTTGATAAAGTACACTATCACCAGAATACATAGAATCATAAAAATTCAGTGTTTACGTGTAGATCAAGAAGGATCATAACTAATCCACCAGTAAGAATAGGTAGAGTGAAGACTAACATAAGGGCAGTAAATATGATAGCCCAGATATATAGAATATAGTTCTTAGCACCAGCATTAGAACCCATGAAGACGCAAGTACCAAGGAAGTTAATAGAACTTAAAATACTACTAATTCCTAGTACTGCAAGACCTCCGATAATCCAATCAGTTGCCTCTGGATTTAACACCATCAAGCTAGTACTTAGTGGAGGATACATTGTCCAACCAAGACCACTACCAAACTCGGAAACAAATACTTTGAGTTAACAACACAGAACCTAATGGTACTAGAAAATAGGAGATCGCGTTAGTTCTTGGGAAAACGACTTCCGAACCACCAATATATATTGGTACAAAGAAGTTACCATATCCTCCGTACAAAGCAGGCATTAAGAACATAAAGATCATAGCTAGGCCATGTATCGTTATTATCACATTATAAGTAGCTATCGTCTCTGTACAAATGATCCGCGATCCAGAACTGTATAACTCAAATCGAATAAACAAAGACATTATAGTTCCTAGAATACTGAAGATGACTCCGGTTATGAGATACAGACAACCAAGTTCTTTATGATTGCAGTACACCACCACCCCACTGGACTGCTTAAGACAGCTAAAAGTGTTGGATTTCAATATCACGGTAATCATGTTTGCTGGAAGCTGTAGTCATTATAACTATTGATTTAGTATAAGCATAGAACCAATCCGGTAGTAAGATATACGATAGTAGCTAATCTACCATATAAGATATAAGTCGCTTGTGGAATAGCACTACCAATAATAATCAAGAAGATCATACTGTATACCCAAATAATTACCCATCCACTGACTACATTTCGAGTCATAAAATGTTGTCGTATCAACATTCGAGTATTCAAAGCTCGAATTTCAGATAAAGAGCTAAGTTAATGAGAGAGGACATAAATATACTAACAAACCACCGGTTTTGGATGGGATTACTTTTAACACCGCATAATATGCTAAAAAGTACCATTCAGGTACGATATGAAGCGGAGTTACAAACCGGTTCACTGGTATGGAGTTATCTGGGTGCGATAATTCAATCAAACCAAAAGCCGTTTGTAAAGAAAATTAAACCAATTAGATAGGATAGACATTTAGCATCGGTCATTAACATATGAGGATAGAAGGCTACTTTAAGTGCGGAATCAATACCTGCAGGGTTACTAGAACCATTTAAATGTAAATAGAAGATGTGTAATACAATTAGAATGTATACCTCTGGATGTCCGAAGAACCAGAATAGATGTTGATAAAGTACACTATCACCAGAATACATAGAATCATAAAATTCAGTGTTTACGTGTAGATCAAGAAGGATCATAACTAATCCACCAGTAAGAATAGGTAGAGTGAAGACTAACATAAGGGCAGTAAATATGATAGCCCAGATATATAGAATATAGTTCTTAGCACCAGCATTAGAACCCATGAAGACGCAAGTACCAAGGAAGTTAATAGAACTTAAAATACTACTAATTCCTAGTACTGCAAGACCTCCGATAATCCAATCAGTTGCCTCTGGATTTAACACCATCAAGCTAGTACTTAGTGGAGGATACATTGTCCAACCAAGACCACTACCAAACTCGGAACAAATACTTTGAGTTAACAACACAGAACCTAATGGTACTAGAAAATAGGAGATCGCGTTAGTTCTTGGGAAAACGACTTCCGAACCACCAATATATATTGGTACAAAGAAGTTACCATATCCTCCGTACAAAGCAGGCATTAAGAACATAAAGATCATAGCTAGGCCATGTATCGTTATTATCACATTATAAGTAGCTATCGTCTCTGTACAAATGATCCGCGATCCAGAACTGTATAACTCAAATCGAATAAACAAAGACATTATAGTTCCTAGAATACTGAAGATGACTCCGGTTATGAGATACAGACAACCAAGTTCTTTATGATTGCAGTACACCACCACCCCACTGGACTGCTTAAGACAGCTAAAAGTGTTGGATTTCAATATCCTACTACATTAAGATTATTCCACATCGGTTATGTTCTAGGCGTAATATATGGATTCTTGTTCTCACTCATCTTAACAGCGAGAGAAAACTACTACTCAGATGCTAGTCTAATCAGTAGCATCGTACTTGGAGTTATCATCTCTGAGACAGGATTATTTATCAGCTTTTCTGGGGAGTATATACTACGAGTTGGACTACTGGTTTAGATCTTGAAGGTCTTTGTTTACCGGATCCAAGTTCTCTTGTGCTTTTCATGACCATCATGTTAAGTGCATTAAGTATAGTGGTATCCAGCGTATATTTGAAAAACCAACATTTGTATACAAGCTGTACGAATATCATGACATTCACTTTGGTAGTCGCCTTCTTAATGTTAGTCTGTACGGAATACACGGATCGGATTCTTGTTGGCCTGGCACCTGTTTAGTAACTGGATGAACGCTTTTTACGCCTGGTATGCATGGATAATACTCGACTCTTCTATAGTTTAACCGCTACTGCTGGGACTGTATATTATGTACTTACGGTAGTACTATCAAGCCTCTTCTTCCAAATAGATTTCATGGAAAACCTAAAATTCGCATGTTTGATTGACATTTAGCCGCTAATATACAATCATCCAAGATATATTTATCTATCGCAGGTTCGGTCTAATGTCCCGTTATACTATATAGATCACATGGCTTCTGGTACTTTGAGATCATGCTAACGGCGAGAAGGGAAGTGTGTTTCAAAGAAAAGGGATGTTTAGCCGGGAAGTTAGCGTCTAAAATATATAACCGATAGTCTCAACTTAGATGCACAGATGGACATAATTAATCCTTGTACGGTTTGTACCTACTTGACTCCTCAGTTTAAGTTAAGGAGTCCTTTGTTTACAGCTTGTACCGTTACTTTCAGGAGCATACCGTTAAATTCGATGATCTTATGTGTTCACTCAAATCGAATAAACAAAGACATTATAGTTCCTAGAATACTGAAGATGACTCCGGTTATGAGATACAGACAACCAAGTTCTTTATGATTGCAGTACACCACCACCCCCACAGACTGCTTAAGACAGCTAAAAGTGTTGGATTTCAATATCCTACTACATTAAGATTATTCCACATCGGTTATGTTCTAGGCGTAATATATGGATTCTTGTTCTCACTCATCTTAACAGCGAGAGAAAACTACTACTCAGATGCTAGTCTAATCAGTAGCATCGTACTTGGAGTTATCATCTCTGAGACAGGATTATTTATCAGCTTTTTCTGGGGAGTATATACTACGAGTTGGACTACTGGTTTAGATCTTGAAGGTCTTTGTTTACCGGATCCAAGTTCTCTTGTGCTTTTCATGACCATCATGTTAAGTGCATTAGCAGAGCATAGTTAAGATGATAACTATTGTGGATATAGAACCAATTGAACACCATGTATTAATATAACAAAGATAATCAGGGTAATCTGGTATCCTTCTTGGCATAACGTTGTGTAGTTTATATGAAAGCGTACATTCCTTAATATCTGGAACAATAGATTATGGTTAGGTAGTGGAACAAGGAGAGCGTCTGTGTACATCAACACTAGATACAAGGAACTTGACAAGCATTAATAGATTTATATAAACGACAAGGACATGAGTCTACTGGATTTTATAATACAGGGTTGAACTGTGGGTTAGTTTCAATGCCCAAGGCAGAGCACTGGATTGGATACCCAGGGAACTGTGCTCCCATTAATAAGAATCATATTCTAAGTCACAGGCATGCAATACCAATCAGATAACAACTGAAGCTAGACTCCATGTTACACTTACTAAAATGGGATTCCTAGGTTGATATAAACTACCTTTTTCTGGGAGTATATACTACGAGTTGGACTACTGGTTTAGATCTTGAAGGTCTTGTTTACCGGATCCAAGTTCTCTTGTGCTTTTCATGACCATCATGTTAAGTGCATTAGCAGAGCATAGTTAAGATGATAACTATTGTGGATATAGAACCAATTGAACACCATGTATTAATATAACAAAGATAATCAGGGTAATCTGGTATCCTTCTTGGCATAACGTTGTGTAGTTATATGAAGCGTACATTCCTTAATATCTGGAACAATAGATTATGGTTAGGTAGTGGAACAAGGAGAGCGTCTGTTGTACATCAACACTAGATACAAGGAACTTGACAAGCATTAATAGATTTATATAAACGACAAGGACATGAGTCTACTGGATTTTATAATACAGGGTTGAACTGTGTAAAGATCATTGTGTTATGGTTCTATCACAAACCATTGAGATTACGAAGTTATGGTTTGGGCTCGTGAGTGTCTCTCAATAACTAGCTGAGTGCTTGTACGGAGGATATGGTAACTTCTTTGTACCAATATATTTGGTGGTTCGGAAGTCGTTTTCCCAAGAACTAACGCGATCTCCTATTTTCTAGTACCATTAGTGAACTCTTTTGGTCTGATCCTAAGTACGCAGTGAGCTAACTAGATACAAGGAACTTGACAAGCATTAATAGATTTATATAAACGACAAGGACATGAGTCTACTGGATTTTATAATACAGGGTTGAACTGTGGGTTAGTTTCAATGCCCAAGGCAGAGCACTGGATTGGATACCCAGGGAACTGTGCTCCCATTAATAAGAATCA
>NW_021703999.1:0-5564 GCF_002563875.1 Besnoitia besnoiti
TATTGGTAGTGCTATTCCACAAGCGACTTATATCTTATATGGTAGATTAGCTACTATCGTATATCTTACTACCGGATTGGTTCTATGCTATACTAAATCAATAGTTATAATGACTACAGCTTCCAAGCAAACATGATTACCGTGATATTGAAATCCAACACTTTTAGCTGTCTTAAGCAGTCCAGTGGGGTGTGGTGTACTGCAATCATAAAGAACTTGGTTGTCTGTATCTCATAACCGGAGTCATCTTCAGTATTCTAGGAACTATAATGTCTTTGTTTATTCGATTTGAGTTATACAGTTCTGGATCGCGGATCATTTGTACAGAGACGATAGCTACTTATAATGTGATAATAACGATACATGGCCTAGCTATGATCTTTATGTTCTTAATGCCTGCTTTGTACGGAGGATATGGTAACTTCTTTGTACCAATATATATTGGTGGTTCGGAAGTCGTTTTCCAAGAACTAACGCGATCTCCTATTTTCTAGTACCATTAGTGAACTCTTTTGGTCTGATCCTAAGTACGCAGTGAGCTAACTAGATACAAGGAACTTGACAAGCATTAATAGATTTATATAAACGACAAGGACATGAGTCTACTGGATTTTATAATACAGGGTTGAACTGTGGGTTAGTTTCAATGCCCAAGGCAGAGCACTGGATTGGATACCCAGGGAACTGTGCTCCATTAATAGAATCATATTCTAAGTCACCAGGCATGCAATACCAATCAGATAACAACTGAAGCTAGACTCCATGTTACACTTACTAAAATGGGATTCCTAGGTTGATATAAACTACCTTTTTCTGGGGAGTATATACTACGAGTTGGACTACTGGTTTAGATCTTGAAGGTCTTTGTTTACCGGATCCAAGTTCTCTTGTGCTTTTCATGACCATCATGTTAAGTGCATTAGCAGAGCATAGTTAAGATGATAACTATTGTGGATATAGAACCAATTGAACACCATGTATTAATATAACAAAGATAATCAGGGTAATCTGGTATCCTTCTTGGCATAACGTTGTGTAGTTATATGAAGCGTACATTCCTTAATATCTGGAACAATAGATTATGGTTAGGTAGTGGAACAAGGAGAGCGTCTGTTGTACATCAACACTAGATACTGCTAATACCACTGTAGAGGTATAGTATATAATCCCTGCCCGGTGCAGTAAAATGTAAACGGCGGCTGTATTATGACGGTCCAAAGGTAGGTAAATCCTTGTCGGGTAATTATCGTCGTGCGTGAAAGTTGGTCCGACTCTTCACATGTCGTTTATCTAAAACTTTCTTAAATAGAATTATCTTTGAATATGAGGATCCAGATGGCCCGACGGTTAGACCCTGAGCACCTTTACATCCCTTAAATCATATACAGGATCAAATCTTCCTTGAGCGACTCGACAGGCACTAGAGATAGCGTGAAAGCTCTTTTGATTTCCATGAACGGAGTTACATATTAGATTCTCTTCGCTCCCATGGTATTTAGTAAGTTAACATTGAAACGTATCCAGTGTAAAGTTTGAACGTAATCCAGCTTTACCTTCTATGTTGTTATGTTAACCAAATAAGTTTCATCGTTGTTGATATTTCATTGACATGTTGATAACATAAATACTAACAAACCACCGGTTTTGGATGGGATTACTTTTAACACCGCATAATATGCTAAAAAGTACCATTCAGGTACGATATGAAGCGGAGTTACAAACCGGTTCACTGGTATGGAGTTATCTGGGTGCGATAATTCAATCAAACCAAAAGCCGTTTGTAAAAAATTAAACCAATTAGATAGGATAGACATTTAGCATCGGTCATTAACATATGAGGATAGAAGGCTACTTTAAGTGCGGAATCAATACCTGCAGGGTTACTAGAACCATTTAAATGTAAATAGAAGATGTGTAATACAATTAGAATGCAACCTACAAAAGGTAATATAAAGTGCAATACAAAGAATCGTTTTAATGTTACATCAGATACATAGTATCCACCGAGTAACCAAGGTACTAAATATGGTATTGGAGAAAGGAGATTAGTAATGACTGTAGCACCCAGAAACTCATCTGTCCCCATGGTAGTACATAACCGAGGAAAGCAGTGGCTATAGTAAGTAGATATAAAACTAAACCAGACATCCAAGCAGTAGTTAAATAACTATAGCTGGAGTTATACATACCTCGAGACATGTGTATTAAGATACACAAGAAGACGAAAGAAGCAGTTGTTGCATGCAACATCCTAAATTCCCATCCTGCTGCTACCTCTCTAACTAGATGTTGAACACTAGCAAATGCACAAGATGCTTCAGAAGTATATCGGAACGCTAAAGTGATACCTGTAATTATTTGGAGTACAAAGGTAATTGCAACTAAGAAACCAAAGTTATAAGATGAATTTAGATTGAGAGCACACCGATAAAAGACGAGGTGTGCCCGGAATAGACTCATGGAAATTTGGTGTGTTCTCGAAACCATGCTAGCACAATAGAACTTCGTTAAATAACTACATATTAAAATGAGCGCATGTAAACTAGTCTTAAACACACCGCTCGTCACGTAACAAATCTCAAATCGTACTGTAGATTTTATATATGTACCGTAACTATAACCATGGTGACATCCAATGTTCACGCTCAATCTTACCATACATAGTACTTTATGATCCCAGGCTGGTTTAATAAGTCAAAGTTTAGCCGGGAAGTTAGCGTCTAAAATATATAACCGATAGTCTCAACTTAGATGCACAGATGGACATAATTAATCCTTGTACGGTTTGTACCTACTTGACTCCTCAGTTTAAGCAGAACTGTAGTTTCTCGGGACTAAAGTCAGCATAATCAATAAAAAGGTTTGTTCAGCCACTGGTTCACCATCAACTACCTTGTTTCGACTTCGTACCGACTGTGTTATTGTAGCACATATCAATCCCTTAAATAGGGATATTATTCCCAAACAACCGGATCGTGTTGGCTAGGTGAACTAATCACGTTTCATAAATACAATCAGTGAAAGCTCTTTTGATTTCCATGAACGGAGTTACATATTAGATTCTCTTCGCTCCCATGGTATTTAGTAAGTTAACATTGAAACGTATCCAGTGTAAAGTTTGAACGTAATCCAGCTTTACCTTCTATGTTGTTATGTTAACCAAATAAGTTTCATCGTTGTTGATATTTCATTGACATGTTGATAACATAAATACTAACAAACCACCGGTTTTGGATGGGATTACTTTTAACACCGCATAATATGCTAAAAAGTACCATTCAGGTACGATATGAAGCGGAGTTACAAACCGGTTCACTGGTATGGAGTTATCTGGGTGCGATAATTCAATCAAACCAAAAGCCGTTTGTAAGAAAATTAAACCAATTAGATAGGATAGACATTTAGCATCGGTCATTAACATATGAGGATAGAAGGCTACTTTAAGTGCGGAATCAATACCTGCAGGGTTACTAGAACCATTTAAATGTAAATAGAAGATGTGTAATACAATTAGAATGCAACCTACAAAAGGTAATATAAAGTGCAATACAAAGAATCGTTTTAATGTTACATCAGATACATAGTATCCACCGAGTAACCAAGGTACTAAATATGGTATTGGAGAAAGGAGATTAGTAATGACTGTAGCACCCAGAAACTCATCTGTCCCCATGGTAGTACATAACCGAGGAAAGCAGTGGCTATAGTAAGTAGATATAAAACTAAACCAGACATCCAAGCAGTAGTTAAATAACTATAGCTGGAGTTATACATACCTCGAGACATGTGTATTAAGATACACAAGAAGACGAAAGAAGCAGTTGTTGCATGCAACATCCTAAATTCCCATCCTGCTGCTACCTCTCTAACTAGATGTTGAACACTAGCAAATGCACAAGATGCTTCAGAAGTATATCGGAACGCTAAAGTGATACCTGTAATTATTTGGAGTACAAAGGTAATTGCAACTAAGAAACCAAAGTTATAAGATGAATTTAGATTGAGAGCACACCGATAAAAGACGAGGTGTGCCCGGAATAGACTCATGGAAATTTGGTGTGTTCTCGAAACCATGCTAGCACAATAGAACTTCGTTAAATAACTACATATTAAAATGAGCGCATGTAAACTAGTCTTAAACACACCGCTCGTCACGTAACAAATCTCAAATCGTACTGTAGATTTTATATATGTACCGTAACTATAACCATGGTGACATCCAATGTTCACGCTCAATCTTACCATACATAGTACTTTTATGATCCCAGGCTGGTTTAATAAGTCAAAGTTTAGCCGGGAAGTTAGCGTCTAAAATATATAACCGATAGTCTCAACTTAGATGCACAGATGGACATAATTAATCCTTGTACGGTTTGTACCTACTTGACTCCTCAGTTTAAGCAGAACTGTAGTTTCTCGGGACTAAAGTCAGCATAATCAATAAAAAGGTTTGTTCAGCCACTGGTTCACCATCAACTACCTTGTTTCGACTTCGTACCGACTGTGTTATTGTAGCACATATCAATCCCTTAAATAGGATATTATTCCCAAACAACCGGATCGTGTTGGCTAGGTGAACTAATCACGTTTCATAAATACAATCAGTGAAAGCTCTTTTGATTTCCATGAACGGAGTTACATATTAGATTCTCTTCGCTCCCATGGTATTTAGTAAGTTAACATTGAAACGTATCCAGTGTAAAGTTTGAACGTAATCCAGCTTTACCTTCTATGTTGTTATGTTAACCAAATAAGTTTCATCGTTGTTGATATTTCATTGACATGTTGATAACATAAATACTAACAAACCACCGGTTTTGGATGGGATTACTTTTAACACCGCATAATATGCTAAAAAGTACCATTCAGGTACGATATGAAGCGGAGTTACAAACCGGTTCACTGGTATGGAGTTATCTGGGTGCGATAATTCAATCAAACCAAAAGCCGTTTGTAAGAAAATTAAACCAATTAGATAATATGGTAGATAGGGAACAAACTGTCTCCAGACGTTCTTAACCCAGCTCACGTATTACATCTGACGGTGAACTAGCGTTCCTAACTGAATCTTGTTCAATAACAAGGGAGTAATGAGCCGACATGGAGGTGCTGATACAATCGAGGATTAGAACTCCCAATATTATCTGACCTGTTATCCCCGGCGTACCTTACGACCGTTATATGATTTAGAGATAGAATGTAATGTGGATTAATATCCACATGGTTTCTACAAAGTGTAGATATAAAATAGTGAATGGTTCTGTAAAGATCTTGCATAACATACCTTTAGATTTGCTTAGCATTATAGAGCTTGTAGGCATGTAAGTAACTAAAGAACTATAGATACTTTGAGTGAAGAATACAAGGATAGCTCCAACAATAACATGGCTAAAATGTATACCAGTTAAGATGAAAGTCCATTACCAAAATGCATTATCATTAATATAAAGAGATAGTCCTAAGTATTCCGTACAGACTAACATTAAGAAGGCGACTACCAAAGTGAATGTCATGATATTCGTACAGCTTGTATACAAATGTTGGTTTTTCAAATATACGCTGGA
>NW_021704000.1:0-7447 GCF_002563875.1 Besnoitia besnoiti
ACGAAATGGAAATGAGCTACAATATAGTATGTATCATGTAGGGCAATATCCATACCAGCGTTACCCATAACTACACCTGTAGTACCACCTAGAGTAAACAATAGGATAAAACTAAGAGCAGCCCATAGATCTACAGTTCTTGTAGTTGTATGGCTAGCCATATAGGTACCTAACCAGTTGAAAATCTTAGTACCGGTAGGAATTGCAATCATAATAGTCATAGCAGAGAAATAAGCTCTGGTATCTACCTCTAGACCGACTGTCATCATATGATGTGCCCATACTAAGGAACCTAGAATAGAAATACAACCCATAGCTAAGATCATAGATTGTCCACCGAAGACAGATCTAGCAGCATACATAGATAATGTCTGCGAGACTACACCAAAAGCAGGTAAAATTAGAATGTATACCTCTGGATGTCCGAAGAACCAGAATAGATGTTGATAAAGTACACTATCACCAGAATACATAGAATCATAAAATTCAGTGTTTACGTGTAGATCAAAAGGATCATAACTAATCCACCAGTAAGAATAGGTAGAGTGAAGACTAACATAAGGGCAGTAAATATGATAGCCCAGATATATAGAATATAGTTCTTAGCACCAGCATTAGAACCCATGAAGACGCAAGTACCAAGGAAGTTAATAGAAACTTAAAATACTACTAATTCCTAGTACTGCAAGACCTCCGATAATCCAATCAGTTGCCTCTGGATTTAACACCATCAAGCTAGTACTTAGTGGAGGATACATTGTCCAACCAAGACCACTACCAAACTCGGAACAAATACTTTGAGTTAACAACACAGAACCTAATGGTACTAGAAAATAGGAGATCGCGTTAGTTCTTGGGAAAACGACTTCCGAACCACCAATATATATTGGTACAAAGAAGTTACCATATCCTCCGTACAAAGCAGGCATTAAGAACATAAAGATCATAGCTAGGCCATGTATCGTTATTATCACATTATAAGTAGCTATCGTCTCTGTACAAATGATCCGCGATCCAGAACTGTATAACTCAAATCGAATAAACAAAGACATTATAGTTCCTAGAATACTGAAGATGACTCCGGTTATGAGATACAGACAACCAAGTTCTTTATGATTGCAGTACACCACCCACCCCACTGGACTGCTTAAGACAGCTAAAAGTGTTGGATTTCAATATCACGGTAATCATGTTTGCTTGGAAGCTGGAAGACGGAATCGTTATTAAGCGCCAGGTAGTCCTGGACACTGAATCCATGAGCGTGAACATTGGATGTCACCATGGTTATAGTTACGGTACATATATAAAATCTACAGTACGATTTGAGATTTGTTACGTGACGAGCGGTGTGTTTAAGACTAGTTTACATGCGCTCATTTTAATATGTAGTTATTTAACGAAGTTCTATTGTGCTAGCATGGTTTCGAGAACACACCAAATTTCCATGAGTCTATTCCGGGCACACCTCGTCTTTTATCGGTGTGCTCTCAATCTAAATTCATCTTATAACTTTGGTTTCTTAGTTGCAATTACCTTTGTACTCCAAATAATTACAGGTATCACTTTAGCGTTCCGATATACTTCTGAAGCATCTTGTGCATTTGCTAGTGTTCAACATCTAGTTAGAGAGGTAGCAGCAGGATGGGAATTTAGGATGTTGCATGCAACAACTGCTTCTTTCGTCTTCTTGTGTATCTTAATACACATGTCTCGAGGTATGTATAACTCCAGCTATAGTTATTTAACTACTGCTTGGATGTCTGGTTTAGTTTTATATCTACTTACTATAGCCACTGCTTTCCTCGGTTATGTACTACCATGGGGACAGATGAGTTTCTGGGGTGCTACAGTCATTACTAATCTCCTTTCTCCAATACCATATTTAGTACCTTGGTTACTCGGTGGATACTATGTATCTGATGTAACATTAAAACGATTCTTTGTATTGCACTTTATATTACCTTTTGTAGGTTGCATTCTAATTGTATTACACATCTTCTATTTACATTTAAATGGTTCTAGTAACCCTGCAGGTATTGATTCCGCACTTAAAGTAGCCTTCTATCCTCATATGTTAATGACCGATGCTAAATGTCTATCCTATCTAATTGGTTTAATTTTCTTACAAACGGCTTTTGGTTTGATTGAATTATCGCACCCAGATAACTCCATACCAGTGAACCGGTTTGTAACTCCGCTTCATATCGTACCTGAATGGTACTTTTTAGCATATTATGCGGTGTTAAAAGTAATCCCATCCAAAACCGGTGGTTTGTTAGTATTTATGTCCTCTCTCATTAACTTAGCTCTTTTATCTGAAATTCGAGCTTTGAATACTCGAATGTTGATACGACAACATTTTATGACTCGAAATGTAGTCAGTGGATGGGTAATTATTTGGGTATACAGTATGATCTTCTTGATTATTATTGGTAGTGCTATTCCACAAGCGACTTATATCTTATATGGTAGATTAGCTACTATCGTATATCTTACTACCGGATTGGTTCTATGCTTTACTAAATCAATAGTTATAATGACTACAGCTTCCAAGCAAACATGATTACCGTGATATTGAAATCCAACACTTTTAGCTGTCTTAAGCAGTCCAGTGGGGTGGTGGTGTACTGCAATCATAAAGAACTTGGTTGTCTGTATCTCATAACCGGAGTCATCTTCAGTATTCTAGGAACTATAATGTCTTTGTTTATTCGATTTGAGTGAACACATAAGATCATCGAATTTAACGGTATGCTCCTGAAAGTAACGGTACAAGCTGTAAACAAAGGACTCCTTAACTTAAACTGAGGAGTCAAGTAGGTACAAACCGTACAAGGATTAATTATGTCCATCTGTGCATCTAAGTTGAGACTATCGGTTATATATTTTAGACGCTAACTTCCCGGCTAAACTTTGACTTATTAAACCAGCCTGGATCATAAAAGTACTATGTATGGTAAGATTGAGCGTGGACTATCGAATGAAACAATGTGCTCCAACGCTAGTCTAAGTCTCTAACATACCTTTTACCTACAACTGTACGGAACGTAACAAACCTCCAGGCAAAGAACTTGGTATTCTGTTCTAATTCCCGTGGTAAACACAGTCAACGAATGGCGGAAGGAGCATTCATATGTTATGCAGTGTCTTAGGAGAGATACTCTAGATTTAGCATTCATCTACAGCTACGGTAACTGTTGTGTTTAAATAGCGGTTAACCTTTCCTTTTCCTTACGTACTCAGGGCATGCAATACCAATCAGATAACAACTGAAGCTAGACTCCATGTTACACTTACTAAAATGGGATTCCTAGGTTGATATAAACTACCTTTTTCTGGGGAGTATATACTACGAGTTGGACTACTGGTTTAGATCTTGAAGGTCTTTGTTTACCGGATCCAAGTTCTCTTGTGCTTTTCATGACCATCATGTTAAGTGCATTAGCAGAGCATAGTTAAGATTGATAACTATTGTGGATATAGAACCAATTGAACACCATGTATTAATATAACAAAGATAATCAGGGTAATCTGGTATCCTTCTTGGCATAACGTTGAAACCAAGTATATGCATAGGGATGAAAATTAATAAGATACTACCTAAGAAGACTACAAACCAGATGCTTAAATATGGAGAAGCACCGGTATTTACATGGAATAGATTTACAGTATCTCCGAACATATCTCTGCTATAGAAGATAAAGCACATATAGTAGCTAGTACTGCACCAAGAGATAATACGAAATGGAAATGAGCTACAATATAGTATGTATCATGTAGGGCAATATCCATACCAGCGTTACCCATAACTACACCTGTAGTACCACCTAGAGTAAACAATAGGATAAAACTAAGAGCAGCCCATAGATCTACAGTTCTTGTAGTTGTATGGCTAGCCATATAGGTACCTAACCAGTTGAAAATCTTAGTACCGGTAGGAATTGCAATCATAATAGTCATAGCAGAGAAATAAGCTCTGGTATCTACCTCTAGACCGACTGTCATCATATGATGTGCCCATACTAAGGAACCTAGAATAGAAATACAACCCATAGCTAAGATCATAGATTGTCCACCGAAGACAGATCTAGCAGCATACATAGATAATGTCTGCGAGACTACACCAAAAGCAGGTAAAATTAGAATGTATACCTCTGGATGTCCGAAGAACCAGAATAGATGTTGATAAAGTACACTATCACCAGAATACATAGAATCATAAAATTCAGTGTTTACGTGTAGATCAAGAAGGATCATAACTAATCCACCAGTAAGAATAGGTAGAGTGAAGACTAACATAAGGGCAGTAAATATGATAGCCCAGATATATAGAATATAGTTCTTAGCACCAGCATTAGAACCCATGAAGACGCAAGTACCAAGGAAGTTAATAGAACTTAAAATACTACTAATTCCTAGTACTGCAAGACCTCCGATAATCCAATCAGTTGCCTCTGGATTTAACACCATCAAGCTAGTACTTAGTGGAGGATACATTGTCCAACCAAGACCACTACCAAACTCGGAACAAATACTTTGAGTTAACAACACAGAACCTAATGGTACTAGAAAATAGGAGATCGCGTTAGTTCTTGGGAAAACGACTTCCGAACCACCAATATATATTGGTACAAAGAAGTTACCATATCCTCCGTACAAAGCAGGCATTAAGAACATAAAGATCATAGCTAGGCCATGTATCGTTATTATCACATTATAAGTAGCTATCGTCTCTGTACAAATGATCCGCGATCCAGAACTGTATAACTCAAATCGAATAAACAAAGACATTATAGTTCCTAGAATACTGAAGATGACTCCGGTTATGAGATACAGACAACCAAGTTCTTTATGATTGCAGTACACCACCACCCCACTGGACTGCTTAAGACAGCTAAAAGTGTTGGATTTCAATATCACGGTAATCATGTTTGCTTGGAAGCTGTAGTCATTATAACTATTGATTTAGTATAAGCATAGAACCAATCCGGTAGTAAGATATACGATAGTAGCTAATCTACCATATAAGATATAAGTCGCTTGTGGAATAGCACTACCAATAATAATCAAGAAGATCATACTGTATACCCAAATAATTACCCATCCACTGACTACATTTCGAGTCATAAAATGTTGTCGTATCAACATTCGAGTATTCAAAGCTCGAATT
Source organism: Besnoitia besnoiti (assembly GCF_002563875.1). Classification (NCBI taxonomy): domain Eukaryota; phylum Apicomplexa; class Conoidasida; order Eucoccidiorida; family Sarcocystidae; genus Besnoitia; species Besnoitia besnoiti. The sequence continues at coordinate 5,171 of NW_021704000.1, forward strand.
TCAGATAAAAGAGCTAAGTTAATGAGAGAGGACATAAATACTAACAAACCACCGGTTTTGGATGGGATTACTTTTAACACCGCATAATATGCTAAAAAGTACCATTCAGGTACGATATGAAGCGGAGTTACAAACCGGTTCACTGGTATGGAGTTATCTGGGTGCGATAATTCAATCAAACCAAAAGCCGTTTGTAAGAAAATTAAACCAATTAGATAATATGGTAGATAGGGAACAAACTGTCTCCAGACGTTCTTAACCCAGCTCACGTATTACATCTGACGGTGAACTAGCGTTCCTAACTGAATCTTGTTCAATAACAAGGGAGTAATGAGCCGACATGGAGGTGCTGATACAATCCGAGGATTAGAACTCCCAATATTATCTGACCTGTTATCCCCGGCGTACCTTACGACCGTTATATGATTTAGAGATAGAATGTAATGTGGATTAATATCCACATGGTTTCTACAAAGTGTAGATATAAAATAGTGAATGGTTCTGTAAAGATCTTGCATAACATACCTTTAGATTTGCTTAGCATTATAGAGCTTGTAGGCATGTAAGTAACTAAAGAACTATAGATACTTTGAGTGAAGAATACAAGGATAGCTCCAACAATAACATGGCTAAAATGTATACCAGTTAAGATGAAAAGTCCATTACCAAATGCATTATCATTAATATAAAGAGATAGTCCTAAGTATTCCGTACAGACTAACATTAAGAAGGCGACTACCAAAGTGAATGTCATGATATTCGTACAGCTTGTATACAAATGTTGGTTTTTCAAATATACGCTGGATACCACTATACTTAATGCACTTAACATGATGGTCATGAAAAGCACAAGAGAACTTGGATCCGGTAAACAAAGACCTTCAAGATCTAAACCAGTAGTCCAACTCGTAGTATATACTCCCAGAAAAAGCTGATAAATAATCCTGTCTCAGAGATGATAACTCCAAGTACGATGCTACTGATTAGACTAGCATCTGAGTAGTAGTCTCCGCTGTTAAGATGAGTGAGAACAAGAATCCATATATTACGCCTAGAACATAACCGATGTGGAATAATCTTAATGTAGTAGGATATTGAAATCCAACACTTTTAGCTGTCTTAAGCAGTCCAGTGGGGTGGTGGTGTACTGCAATCATAAAGAACTTGGTTGTCTGTATCTCATAACCGGAGTCATCTTCAGTATTCTAGGAACTATAATGTCTTTGTTTATTCGATTTGAAACACATAAGATCATCGAATTTAACGGTATGCTCCTGAAAGTAACGGTACAAGCTGTAAACAAAGGACTCCTTAACTTAAACTGAGGAGTCAAGTAGGTACAAACCGTACAAGGATTAATTATGTCCATCTGTGCATCTAAGTTGAGACTATCGGTTATATATTTTAGACGCTAACTTCCCGGCTAAACTTTGACTTATTAAACCAGCCTGGGATCATAAAAGTACTATGTATGGTAAAGATTGAGCGTGGACTATCGAATGAAACAATGTGCTCCAACGCTAGTCTAAGTCTCTAACATACCTTTTACCTACAACTGTACGGAACGTAACAAACCTCCAGGCAAAGAACTTGGTATTCTGTTCTAATTCCCCGTGGTAAACACAGTCAACGAATGGCGGAAGGAGCATTCATATGTTATGCAGTGTCTTAGGAGAGATACTCTAGATTTAGCATTCATCTACAGCTACGGTAACTGTTGTGTTTAAATAGCGGTTAATTTCCTTTTCCTTACGTACTCAGGGCATGCAATACCAATCAGATAACAACTGAAGCTAGACTCCATGTTACACTTACTAAAATGGGATTCCTAGGTTGATATAAACTACCTTTTTCTGGGAGTATATACTACGAGTTGGACTACTGGTTTAGATCTTGAAGGTCTTTGTTTACCGGATCCAAGTTCTCTTGTGCTTTTCATGACCATCATGTTAAGTGCATTAGCAGAGCATAGTTAAGATGATAACTATTGTGGATATAGAACCAATTGAACACCATGTATTAATATAACAAAGATAATCAGGGTAATCTGGTATCCTTCTTGGCATAACGTTGTGTAGTTATATGAAGCGTACATTCCTTAATATCTGGAACAATAATTATGGTTAGGTAGTGGAACAAGGAGAGCGTCTGTTGTACATCAACACTAGATACTGCTAATACCACTGTAGAGGTATAGTATATAATCCCTGCCCGGTGCAGTAAAATGTAAACGGCGGCTGTATTATGACGGTCCAAAGGTAGGTAAATCCTTGTGTA